>NC_086453.1:140345621-140585621 GCF_028390025.1 Pseudophryne corroboree
AGAGACGAATGTGACTTCCAGTAGGGCCACACGTTACATGATTGAGGCTATGAAAAATGTTTTACATATTTCTGATAATACAAGTACCACTAAAAAGGGTATTATGTTTAGTGAGAAAAAACTGCCTGTAGTTTTTCCTGCATCTGAGGAATTAAATGAAGTGTGTGATGAAGCGTGGGTTTCCCCCGATAAAAAACTGATAATTCCTAAAAGGTTATTAGCATCATACCCCTTCCCGCCAGAGGATAGGGCACGTTGGGAAACACCCCCTAGGGTGGATAAAGCGCTCACACGTTTGTCTAAACAGGTGGCACTACCGTCTCCTGATACGGCTGCCCTTAAGGAACCTGCTGACAGAAAGGAGAATATCCGAAAATGTATATACACTCACACGGGTGTTATACTGCGACCAGCAATCGCCTCAGCCTGGATGTGCAGTGCTGGGGTGGCGTGGTCGGATTCCCTTACTGAAAATATTGATACCCTAGATAGGGACAGTATATTACTGACTATAGAGCATTTAAAAGATGCATTTCTATATATGCGTGATGCACAGAGGGATATTTGCCGACTGGCATCAAGAGTAAGTGCGCTGTCCATTTCTGCCAGAAGAGGGTTATGGACGAGGCAGTGGTCAGGTGATGCTGACTCCAAAAGGCATATGGAAGTATTGCCTTATAAAGGGGAGGAGTTATTTGGGGTAGGTATATCAGACCTGGTGGCCACGGCAACTGCTGGGAAATCCACATTTTTACCCCAGGTAGCCTCTCAACATAAGAAGACGCCGTATTATCAGGCGCAGTCCTTTCGGCCCCATAAGGGCAAGGGGGCAAAAGGCTCCTCATTTCTGCACCGTGGCAGAGGGAGAGGAAAAAGGCTGCAGCAAACAGCCAGTTCCCAGGAACAGAAGCCCTCTCCCGTTTCTGCCAAGTCCTCAGCATGACGCTGGGACTTCACTAGCGGACTCAGGCACGGTGGGGGCCCGTCTCAGGAATTTCAGCGTGCAGTGGGCTCACTCACAGGTGGGACCCCTGGATCCTTCAGGTGGTATCTCAGGGGTACAAATTGGAATTCGAGACGTCTCCCCCTCGCCGTTTCCTAAAGTATGCTTTACCGACGTCTCCCTCCGACAGGGAGGCGGTATTGGAAGCCATTCACAAGCTGTGTTCCCAGCAGGTGATAATCAAGGTACCCCTCCTGCAACAGGGAAAGGGGTATTATTCCACGCTGTTTGTGGTACCGAAGCCGGACGGCTCGTGAGACCTATTTTAAATCTGAAATCCTTGAACACTTACATACAAAGGTTCAAATTCAAGATGGAGTCACTCAGAGCGGTGATTGCGAACCTGGAAGAAGGGGATTATATGGTGTCTTTGGACATCAAGGATGCTTACCTCCATGTCCCAATTTACCCTTCTCACCAAGGGTACCTCAGGTTTGTGGTACAGAACTGTCACTATCAGTTTCAGACGCTGCCGTTTGGTTTGTCCACGGCACCCCGGGTCTTTACCAAGGTAATGGCCGAAATGATGATACTCCTTCGAAGGAAGGGAGTTTTATTTATCCCTTACTTGGACGATCTCCTGATAAGGGCAAGATCCAGGGAACAGTTGGTAGTCGGGGTAGCACTATCTCAAGTAGTGTTGCGGCAGCACGGTTGGATTCTCAATATTCCAAAGTCGCAGCTGATCCCGACGACACGTCTTCTATTCCTAGGAATGATCCTGGACACAGCCCAGAAAAAGGTGTTTTCTCCCGGAGGAGAAAGCCAGGGAGTTATCCGAACTAGTCAGAAACCTCCTAAAACCAGGCCAAGTGTCAGTGCATCTATGCACAAGGGGTTCTGGGAAAAATGGTGGCTTCCTACGAAGCAATTCCATTCGGCAGATTCCACGCAAGAACTTTCCAGTGGGACCTGCTAGACAAATGGTCCGGATCGCATCTTCAGATGCATCAGCGGATAACCCTGTCACCAAAGACAAGGGTGTCTCTCCTGTGGTGGTTGCAGAGTGCTCATCTTCTAGAGGGCCGCAGATTCGGCATTCAGGACTGGGTCCTGTTGACCACGGATGCCAGCCTGCGAGGCTGGGGAGCAGTCACACAGGGAAGGAATTTCCAGGGCTTGTGGTCAAGCCTGGAGACATCACTTCACATAAGTATCCTGGAGCTAAGGGCCATTTACAATGCTCTAAGCCTAGCAAGACCTCTGCTTCAAGGTCAGCCGGTGCTGATCCAGTCAGACAACATCACGGCAGTCGCCCATGTAAACAGACAGGGCGGCACAAGAAGCAGGAGGGCAATGGCAGAAGCTGCAAGGATTCTTCGCTGGGCGGAAAATCATGTGATAGCACTGTCAGCAGTGTTCATTCCGGGAGTGGACAACTGGGAAGCAGACTTCCTCAGCAGGAACGACCTCCACCCGGGAGAGTGGGGACTTCATCCAGAAGTCTTCCACATGATTGTGAACCGTTGGGAAAAACCAAAGGTGGACATGATGGCGTCCCGCCTCAACAAAAAACTGGACAGGTATTGCGCCAGGTCAAGGGACCCTCAGGCAATAGCTGTGGACGCTCTGGTAACACCGTGGGTGTACCAGTCAGTGTATGTGTTCCCTCCTCTGCCTCTCATACCCAAGGTACTGAGAATTATAAGACGGAGAGGAGTAAGAACTATACTCGTGGCTCCGGATTGGCCAAGAAGGACTTGGTACCCGGAACTTCAAGAGATGCTCACAGAGGACCCGTGGCCTCTACCTCTAAGAAGGGACCTGCTCCAGCAAGGACCCTGTCTATTCCAAGACTTACCACGGCTGCGTTGACGGCATGGCGGTTGAACGCCGGATCCTGAAGGAAAAAGGCATTCCGGATGAAGTCATCCCTACCCTGATCAAAGCCAGGAAGGATGTAACCGCAAAACATTATCACCGCATTTGGCGTAAAAATGTTGCGTGGTGCGAGGCCAGGAAGGCCCCTACAGAGGAATTTCAACTGGGTCGATTCCTGCATTTCCTGCAAACAGGAGTGTCTATGGGCCTAAAATTAGGATCCATTAAGGTTCAGATTTCGGCCCTGTCGATTTTCTTCCAAAAAGAACTGGCTTCAGTTCCTGAAGTTCAGACGTTTGTCAAGGGGGTGCTGCATATACAGCCTCCTTTTGTGCCTCCAGTGGCACCTTGGGATCTCAATGTAGTTTTGGGGTTCCTAAAATCACATTGGTTTGATCCGCTTAAATCTGTGGATTTGAAATATCTCACATGGAGAGTGGTCATGCTGTTGGCCTTGGCTTCGGCCAGGCGCGTGTCAGAATTGGCGGTTTTATCTTATAAAAGCCTTACCTGATTTTTCATACGGACGGGGCAGAATTGAGGACTCGTCCTCAATTTCTCCCTAAGGTGGTTTCAGCGTTTCACCTGAACCAGCCTATTGTGGTACCTGCGGCTACTAGGGACTTGGAGGACTCCAAGTTGCTGGACGTTGTCAGGGCCCTGAAAATATATGTTTCCAGGACGGCTGGAGTCAGAAAATCTGACTCGCTGTTTATCCTGTATGCACCCAACAAGCTGGGTGCTCCTGCTTCTAAGCAGACTATTGCTCGTTGGATTTGTAGTACAATTCAGCTTGCACATTCTGTGGCAGGCCTGCCACAGCCAAAATCTGTAAATGCCCACTCCACAAGGAAGGTGGGCTCATCTTGGGCGGCTGCCCGAGAGGTCTCGGCTTTACAACTTTGCCGAGCAGCTACTTGGTCAGGGGCAAACACGTTTGCAAAATTCTACAAATTTGATACCCTGGCTGAGGAGGACCTGGAGTTCTCTCATTCGGTGCTGCAGAGTCATCCGCACTCTCCCGCCCGTTTGGGAGCTTTGGTATAATCCCCATGGTCCTTACGGAGTTCCCAGCATCCACTAGGACGTCAGAGAAAATAAGAATTTACTTACCGATAATTCTATTTCTCGTAGTCCGTAGTGGATGCTGGGCGCCCATCCCAAGTGCGGATTGTCTGCAATACTTGTACATAGTTATTGTTAACTAAATCGGGTTATTGTTGTTGTGAGCCATCTTTCCAGAGGCTCCTCTGTTATCATGCTGTTAACTGGGTTCAGATCACAGGTTGTACGGTGTGATTGGTGTGGCTGGTATGAGTCTTACCCGGGATTCATAAATCCTTCCTTATTGTGTACGCTCGTCCGGGCACAGTATCCTAACTGAGGCTTGGAGGAGGGTCATAGGGGGAGGAGCCAGTGCACACCAGGTAGTCCTAAAGCTTTACTTTTGTGCCCAGTCTCCTGCGGAGCCGCTATTCCCCCTGGTCCTTACGGAGTTCCCAGCATCCACTACGGACTACGAGAAATAGAATTATCGGTAAGTAAATTCTTATTTTCTGTCTCCAGAGAAAGTCCTGAAGCTTCAGGACAGGATCAGATACTTACTCTCTCGCCCAAGAGTGTCGATATACTCGGCGATGCAAGTACTAGGCCTCATGGTGTCTGCGTTCGACATGGTAGAGTGCGCTCCCTTTCATTCCGCCCTCTGCAGAGGTTAATCCTTTCCAAGTGGGACGGCATGCCTTATCGGATCAGGTCTCAAATTATCTCCTTGACTCCGGAGGTTTGTCTGTCACTGAGCTGGTGGCTACAGGACCTATAGTTGAGCAGGGACCATCCCTTCTGGTTCTCCAACTGGGTCCTCCTGACAACGGACACAAGTTTGCGAGGTCGGGGCGCGGTGTTGGAGCAACACTCTCTCCAGGGTCGGTGGACCAGGGAGGAATCTCTCCTACCAATAAACATTCTGGAATTGAGGCAGTGTTCAATGCGTTGACACTGGCCCTGCCTCTGGTACAGAACAGGCCTGTTATAGTACAATCAGACAACGCCACCACGGTAGTGTACATAAATCATCAAGGTGGCACTCGAAGCCGCAATGCTGGAAGTATCAAAAATCATCCTTTGTGCGGAACCTCATTTGCCGGCAATATCGGCAGTGTTCATTCCCGGAGTCCTTAACTGGGATGCGGATTTCCTCAGTCGTCAGGACGTTCACGCCGGAGAGTGGAGTCTTCATCCGGAAGTCTTTCAACTCCTAGTTGTCAAGTGGGGCCTGCCAGATATGGACCTGATGGCGTCTCGACACAATCACAAAGTTCTAGTCTTCGGCTCAAGGACAAGGGATCCTCAAGCAGCGTTCGTGGATGCACTGGCAATTCCATTGAACTTTCGGCTGCCATACATGTTCCCTCTAGAGTCACTCCTGCCCAGGGTTCTACGGAAGTTCAAGCAAGAAAGAGGAATGCTACTTCTAGTCGACCCAGCATGGCCCAGACGGCATTGGTTCTCAGATCTGCAGGGTCTATCGATAGAGCATCCTCTGCTACTTCCGCAACGCCCAGACCTCCTTGTTCAGGGCCCTTGTGTCTATCCGGACCTGGCTAGACTGGCTTTGATGGCGTGGCTCTTGAAGCTTCACTCCTGAGGGCCAAGGGATTCTCTGAGGCGGTTATTCAAACTATGTTGAAGGCCCTCAAACCGGCTTCTGCACAAATTTATTATAGGGTCTGGAACTCTTACTTCACATGGTGTGCTAAGAATTATCAAACCTATTCGTTCAGAACTTCCAGGCTTTTGGCTTTTCTGCAACAAGGCAGATTTAGGCCATCGTCTTGCCTCCCTCAAGGTTCATATATCTGCCTTGTCGGTGTGGTTTCAGAGAAAAATTGCGTCTGTTCCTGACTTTCTTACTTTCACTCAGGGTGTTTTACAGATTCAGCCTCCCTATGTCCCTCCTGTGGCTCCATGGGATCTGTCTGTTGTCTTAAATGCCCTACAAGAGTCTCCATTTGAACCTCTTGAGTCTCTGGTCCTTAAATGCCTTAAGCTTAAGGTCGTGTTTCTGCTGGTTATTGCCTCTGCTAGGAGGGTGTCTGACTTAAACGCTTTGTCCTGTCGTCCACCATTTTTGATTTTTCTCCGTGACCGGGCAGTTCTTCAAACTCGCTCCGGTTATCTACCTAAAATGGTATCTTCTTTCCATCTTAACCAAGAGATTCTGGTTCTGGCTTTTATCTCTTCTGGTTTGTCTTCTAAAGAACGGTCTTTGGATGTGGTATGGGCTCTCCGTATATATGTGGAGAGGACTGCCTCTATCAGGAGGTCAGATGCCCTGTTTGTACTTTTTGGTTTTCACTAACGTGGCTGGCCTGTGAATAAGCAAACCTTGGCCAGATGGATTAGAATGGTGATTGCACAAGCCTATGCGCAGTCTAGACTCCCGGCTCCTGCTGCTATCAAAGCCCATTCTACCCGGTCTGTTGGACCTTCTTGGGCGGCCTGCCATGGCGCGTCTGCTAAACAATTTTGCAAGGCGGCTACGTGGTCCTCAGTGAACACGTTCCTTAGGTTCTATGCCTTTGATACTTCCGCCTCCCAGGATGCTTCCATTGGACCCGGCGTTCTTGTGCCCGCTACGGTACGTCCCCTCCCGTGAGGAACTACTTAAGGACATCCCCCGATAGATTCCCTGTGGAATCCAAGTGTACTCCGCTGCAGAAAAGGAGATTTATGGTAGACTTACCATGGTTAAATCTTTCTGCGAGGTACACTGGATTCCACAGGGCGCCCACCCTGACGCACTTGGCTTCTTTGGGTTTGTATGGGATTAGCTGCTGGTCCCCCGTCATGAGAATGTAGTTCTATGTGACTAACATCTGCCGTCTCTCTCACTTGCTACTGTATTGGACTTGTTAACGAAACTGAGCTCCAGTGCCCGGAGGCGGGGTTATAGAGGAGGCGGTGCATCCTGGGAACAGTCAAAGCTTTAGCCTGTTGGTGCCTCAGATCAAGATCCAACTCTGCACCCCCGATGTATTCCCTGTGGAGTACAGTGTACCTCGCAGAAAGAGATCTAACTATAGTAAGTCTACCATAAATATCCTTTTTTCTCACATTTCCCCTCAATGTAAATGTGGAAATAACACAATATAGGTCCTACAACTTAGCAATTTTTTGTGTGCAAACATAAATCCCCAAAAATGAAATTTCCCATGTCTGTTATGTTTAACATTTTTCTAGTGCCTCACATCCTTTAGAGAATGTAGATTCATATAGTATAAAATTAGATCTGCTTTGTTACTGAAATGCATATAGTTGGCCACAAGTTTTAATGATAACGTAAACTGCATGAAAATCTAGTACATTCCGAAATATATGGATATGGGATACTCAACCTGTATTGGTGCTTTCTACATAGCGCAATGCATGGCACAGTGGTCAATTGATCTGCAGATATATCTAATAGTGTGTACCCACCTTTATAGATATATCTGCAGATCAATTGATCTGCAGATATATCTATGTACGGATCGGGCCGTGTGCTGTGCATACACACAGCCCGATCCGTCAGTTCAGCTGTCAATCACCGCCGGCCGCCGCAGCATGTGTACGGGCGGTCTGACGACCGCCCCGTACACACACAGCGACGCGCCAATATATCGTTAGATATATTGGCTGTCGGCTGTGCTGCGCGGCCGACGCGATACGTCTGAACGACGGAGTTCACAGACGTATCGCCCGTACACACTGGCCGACGGTCCCGCGATGTATCGGCCGTTCAAGAGAACGGCCGATACATCGACCAGTGTGTACGGGCCTTTAGACTTAGTTCTTTGTATTCAAAATGTTAGACTGTAGGCTGGTTTTGGTGGTCTATTCAATTGGATTTATTAATTTTTTTTACACTATATTGTTCCCAACGACAGTGATTCAATTGTTCTTACGTTTGGGCGTGATCACTGCCGGCGCAGACATTTCTGCTTGCAGCCTCCTGAGGTGGTGAGCAGAAATGTGCGAAAAGTTGCCTGTTTTGGCGGCCAAACTGGAATTTTCGTACTGCAGGACTTATTTTAGTTGTGTTTGGTCACTTTGCGTGTCTGATCCTGGTGCTTTTGGGCACTTAAAGTAAGCAACAATTGAATTACTCTGATGGGCACCCATTACTTTGGGTGCCGCAAAAAAAATGTAATCTCCCCCTGGATGTCAAAGGAAAAAATAAATCCTCTATGACTAGTGTTTGTATCCCATGAAGCCTTTCCATAAACTTGAGGTTATAGTAACTCCTGGTTTGAAGTAATTTCTTTTTATGTCAGTTTATTAATCTGAATTTTGCCTTTTAATATGTGTTTGTCTATAAGTAGGCTTGATCCACCAGTCACCCTCTGAAGGTTCGAATGGCTCATAATGTCTTTACAGAGCATGCCTAATATAGTTCTGTGCTTAGCATCTGATGTCGCGGCTATTGATGACCGAAGTGTCATCCAAGGTCATAATACTGATCTGGTTTTTTCCCCAGGCTGAGGATTCCTTAGTGTTAGGGGTTACAGGATTTAAATATTTGGACATGATTTAAAGATAATTTACTAAGATGTCAGCTTGGCCCATTTTAATCGAGAGAGATAAAAAAAATTGTGGCGTGAACTGCACCTTTTATATGAAACACACAAATTTTGGATGTATGAACTTTTGTTTT
This sequence comes from Pseudophryne corroboree, assembly GCF_028390025.1. NCBI lineage: Eukaryota > Metazoa > Chordata > Amphibia > Anura > Myobatrachidae > Pseudophryne > Pseudophryne corroboree. The sequence continues at coordinate 140,354,141 of NC_086453.1, forward strand.
TTATACATAGAATTGTGGATGTATTTTATAAGCCGTTTGCTTTTTCTGTTGCGTTTTTGATGCTGGCTTATAGCTGTAGAGGCTGCTGGAGGTATCTTACCATGAAATCACAGGGAATCACGTTTTACACTGTGCTCTGTAACATTTTCAAAGCTCATCTAACTCCTTAATGTCTGTTTCAGCAACATTCCAACGCTTCTCAGTCACTGTGTGATATTATCCGATTAAGCCGTGAGCAGATGATCCAGATTCAGGATAGTCCTGAACCTGACCAGTTATTGGCCACTCTGGAGAAGTAAGGCATGCATTTCAATGTACTATATAAAGCAAAAAGCATAGTCCTAAATTGTCACAGCTTTCACATCGATTTTTTTCTCTAGACCAGAAGTTTGTGTGGTTAATGAATAGGTGATACTGCACATTTGTACTGTTCAGAAACGCAATGTCGAGGTGGGGGAAACGCTGTGCATTTTGTACAGTTTTCCCTGTCACATCACTCTAGAAAGCCATAGTAAATAGAGTTTGTATTCTTATCATTGTCCTTATTCTTCTTTACTTTACCATGTTGATGCTTTTCCTCTTACGTCACCCACATTTAAAATAATGTAATAATAATAAATGCGCAGGAGCGCGCATCATCAACGACATAGTGTATACACATTTGACAATAACGTGAACGATATGTCCGAATCGGGCACATTGTACACAGTGTCGTCTAGTGTTGTACGTACCATAAGAGTAGTTGTGTAAAATGAAAGATAAGTCCCATTTTTGGGAACTACGAGTTTACTATAATAACTTACATTTTAGCATGTTTGTGTTGTGGAATTTCACACACCTGCCAGGGCTTATTTCTAGTTTGGGATAATGCATTAAGCTTTCTTTTATCCACATTGGTGTCCCCGCCAAACCCATAATAACAGTAATTGTCCTAAAGTGTGTTCTAAGCATTTAAATGACTGTCCTAGATATTTCACTTTAAAATGACAGTTTGGAAATTGAAGCTGAATATTGCTGTAATGAAATGGAATGTTAGCATGTGGGAGTGCTTACTTTGTATTATTCCATATGGGGGGTAATTCCAAGTTGATCGCAGCAGGATTTTTTATAGCAATTGGGCAAAACCATGTGCACTGCAGGGGAGGCAGATATAACATGTGCAGAGAGAGTAAGATTTGGGTGGGTTATTTTGTTTCTGTGCAGGGTAATAAATACTGGCTGCTTTATTTTTACACTGCAAATTAGATTGCAGATTGAACACACCCCACACAAATCTAACTCTCTCTGCACATGTTATATCTGCCTCCCCTGCAGTGCACATGGTTTTGCCCAATTGCTAACAAAAATCCTGCTGCAATCAACTTGGAATTACCCCCATGCTTCAGAATAAGTAATGTGTAATAAGTGTGTAATATTAGTTTTTGTTGGGGAATTCTGTAATTTTTGGCATTCACAGTAGTAATTTAATACAGAAATGCAGAGTCATGGTGGAAACATAATAAACGTAGAATCTGACTGTGAATAGTAACCACTTGGCCCATCTGCTCTGCCCATGTACACGCACACACTAGGGTTGATTTTGGTCAGGAGCCAATTAACCTACACGTATATTTTTGGATTTTGGGAGGAAACTGGAGTACCCAGAGGAAACCCACACAAGCACGGGGAGAATATACAAACCCCACGCAGTTAGGACCATCGAATCAAACCCACGACCTTAGTGCATTGAGGCAGTAATGCTAACTATTACACCATCCGTACTCTGCACCGCTCGACTCACTATTGCCAGACGTCTCGTACTGCATGATGTATTGAGGCTAGGTGTGGTAGGACACATCTGTAGTTACCAATATAAAGAACTGTTAATAAATAAATGTTTTGAGACATATGTGTGTATTGTCACGTAGAGAAACATCATGGAATAAAGAGGGAGAATATTGTCATTTACTAGAACAATGGTTCCCAAACATGGGGGGTCATTCCGATATGATCGCAGCTGTGCGTTTTCGTACCGCAATGAGTACGCGCGTCGGCCATCAACAACTGGCATCGCTGGTCAGCAACGGGATGGTGCGGAAAATCCGATCGCACGGGCGTTCGCAAGGTGGTTGACAGGAGGAGGGCCATTTGTGGGTGGTAACTGACCGTTAACTGGGAGTTTCCGGAAAAACGCAGGCGTGCCCAAGTGTTTTCAGGGAGTGTGTCTGACGTCGGCTCCGGCCCCGATCAGCCTGATGTGATCACACTGTAGGAGTAAGTCCTGGGCTGCGCACAGACTGCACACACTGGATTTTAGCAACTCGGCGTACACATAGGATTGCACACTTGCACAGCGTATATACACCCCCCTCGAGGCGGCAACTATCTGAACGCAGGACAGCAAAATTAGCAGCCCAGCGAGCAGATCTGCATGACCCCCATGGTCCTCAAGGCAAGTTTTAAGGCTATCCATGCTTAGGCACAGGCGACTGAACCAATACATCAGTCAGTTTGATTATACCATCTGTGCACAAGCAGGGATATCCCTAAAACCTGCACTGTTTGGGTGCCTTGAGGACCGCTTTCTGGAACCACTGGACTAGTATGTTGCTGTTTTTGTGATAGAACACTACAGGAATTTCTCTAACGTCCTAAGTGGATGCTGGGGACTCCGTAAGGACCATGGGGAATAGCGGCTCCGCAGGAGACTGGGCACAACTAAAGAAAGCTTTAGGACTACCTGGTGTGCACTGGCTCCTCCCACTATGACCCTCCTCCAGACCTCCGTTAGAATCCTGTGCCCGGCTGAGCTCCTAGCACTAGGGGCTCTCCTGAGCTCCTAGAAAGAAAGTATATTTAGGTTTTTTATTTTCAGTGAGATCTGCTGGCAACAGACTCACTGCAGCGAGCGACTAAGGGGAGAAGAAGCGAACCTACCTAACAGGTGGTAGTTTGGGCTTCTTAGGCTACTGGACACCATTAGCTCCAGAGGGATCGACCGCAGGACCCGACCTTGGTGTTCGTTCCCAGAGCCGCGCCGCCGTCCCCCTTACAGAGCCAGAAGCGTGAAGAGGTCCGGAAAATCGGCGGCAGAAGACTTCGGTCTTCACCAAGGTAGCGCACAGCACTGCAGCTGTGTGCCATTGCTCCTCATGTACACCTCACACTCCGGTCACTGATGGGTGCAGGGCGCTGGGGGGGGGGGCGCCCTGAGGGCAATATAAAACACCTTGGCTGGCAAATCTACATCATATATAGTCCTAGAGGCTATAAAGATGTAAAAATACCCCTGCCAGTATTCCAGAAAAAGCGGGAGAAGTCGGCCGGAAAAGGGGCGGGGCCATCTCCCTCAGCACACTGGCGCCATTTTATCTTCACAGTGCAGCTGGAAGATAGCTCCCCAGGCTCTCCCCTGTAGTTTTCAGGCTCAAAGGGTTTAAAAGAGAGGGGGGGCACTAAATTTAGGCGCAATATATGTATACAGGAAAAATCACTCAGTTATAGTGTTAATCCCTGCATTATATAGCGCTCTGGTGTGTGCTGGCATACTCTCTCTCTCTGTCTCCCCAAAGGACTTTGTGGGGTCCTGTCCTCAGTCAGAGCATTCCCTGTGTGTGTGCGGTGTGTCGGTACGGCTGTGTCGACATTTTGGATGAGGAAGGTTACGTGGAGGAGGAGCAGAGGCCGATAAATGGGATGTCGTCCCTTGTGGGGCCGACACCAGAGTGGATGGATAGGTGGAAGGTATTAACCGACAATGTCAACTCCTTACATAAAAGGTTGGATGACATAACAGCTGTGGGACAGCCGGCTTCTCAGCCCGCGCCTGCCCAGGCGTCTCAAAGGCCATCAGGGGCTCAAAAAAACGCCCGTTACCTCAGATGGCAGACACAGATGTCGACACGGAGTCTGACTCCAGTGTCGACGAGGTTGAGATATATATACACAATCCACTAGGAACATCCGTTGCATGATCTCGGCAATGATAAATGTGTTACGCATTTCTTACATGAACCCAAGTACCACATAAAAGGGGTTTTATTTTTGGGGAGAAAAAGCAGCCAGTGTTTTGTTCCCCCATCAGATGAGTGAATGAAGTGTGTAAAGAAGCGTGGGTTCCCCCGATAAGAAACTGGTGATTTCTAATAAGTTACTGATGGCGTACCCTTTCCTGCCAGAGGATAGGTCACGTTGGGGGATATCCCCTAGGGTGGATAAGGCGCTCACACGTTTGTCAAAAAAGGTGGCACTGGCGTCTTAGGATACGGCCACCTTGAAGGAGCCTGCTGATAAAAAGCAGGAGGCTATCCTGAAGTCTGTATATACACACTCAGGTACTATACTGAGACCTAAAATTGCCTCAGCATAAATAGTGGTGCTGCAGTGTGGTCTGATATACCCTAGACAGGGATAATATTTTGCTAACATAGAGCATATTAAAGACGTCGTCTTATATGAAGGATGCACAGAGGGATATTTGCCGGCTGGCATCCAGAATTAATACAATGTCCATTCTACCAGGAGGGTATTAGAGACCCGGCAGTGGACAGGTGATGCTGCCTTAAAAGGCACATGGAGATTCTGCCTTATAAGAGTGAGGAATTGTTTGGGGATGGTCTCTGGGACCTCGTATCCACAGCAACAGCTGGGAAGAAAATTTTTTACCTCAGGTTTCCTCACAGCCTAAGAAAGCACCGTATTTTCAGGTACAGTCCTTTCTGCTTCAGAAAAGCAAGCGGGTCAAAGGTGCTTCCTTTCTGCACAGAGACAAGGGAAGAATGAAAAAGCTGCACCAGACAGCCAGTTCCCAGGATCAAAAATCTTCCCTCGCTTCCTCTGAGTCCACCGCATGACGCTGGGGCTCCACAGGTGGAGACAGGTGCAGTGGGGGCGCGTCTCGGGAACTTCAGGGACCAGTGGGCTTGCCCACAGGTGGATCCCTAGGTTCTGCAAGTAGTATCACAGGGATACAGGCTGGAGTTCGAGGCGACTCCCCCTCGCCGTTACCTCACATCAGCCTTGCCTGCTGCCCTCGGAGAAAGGTAGTACTGGCTGCAATTCACAAGCTGTACTTCCAGCAGGTGAAATCAAGGTACCCCTCCTTCAACAAGGCCGGGGTTACTATTCCAAAATGTTGTGGTACCGAAACCAGACGGTTCGGTGAGACCCATCCTAAAATTGAAATCCTTGAACACTTATATACGAAGGTTCAAGTTCAAAATGGAATCGCTCAGGGTGATTATTGCAAGCCTGGAGAATTTCAGGGTATCACTGGACATCAAGGATGCTTACCTGCATGTCCCTATTTACCCTCTTCACCAGGTGTACCTCAAAATTGTGGTACAGGATTGTCATTACCAATTCCAGACGTTGCCGTTGGTCTGTCCCCGGCACCGAGGGTATTTACCAAGGTAATGGCCGAAGTACTTATCCCGTACTTGGACGATCTCCTTATAAAGGCGAGGTCCAGGGAGCAGTTGTTCGTCGGAGTAGCACTATCTCGGGAAGTGCTACAACAGCACGGCTGGATTCTGAATATTCCAAAGTCGCAGCTGGTTCCTACGACGCGTCTACTGTTCCTGGATATGGTTCTGGACACAGAACAGGATAAAAAGGGTTTCTCCCGGAGGAGAAGTCCAAGGAGTTGGCGTCTCTAGACAGAGACCTCCTAATTATTATTATTATTATTATTATTATTATCCTTTATTTATATGGCGCCACAAGGGTTCCGCAGCGCCCAATTACAGAGTACATAAACAAATAATCAAACAAGAAAACAGCAACTTACAGTTGACGACAATATAGGACAAGTACAGGGTAAATAAACATAGCTACATCAGCAGATGACACTGGAATAAGTATCAGGTGGCAGAAGACTGCTGGATTTGGTGCAGTTGAAGATTATTAAAGTAAGAAAAGGGTAAGCACATGAGGGAAGAGGGCCCTGCTCGTGAGAGCTTACATTCTAACGGGGAGGGGTAGACAGACAGGGGTGAGACAGATGGGGTACATAGAGAGCGTGGAACAGAGGTTTAGGATGAGATTTGGCTGGGTTTGGTGTAGAAGTGGGTCTTGAGAGCCCGTTTGAAGTTTTGTAGAGAGGTGGAGAGTCTGAGGGGGAGAGGTAGGGAATTCCAGAGAAGTGGTGCAGCGCGTGAAAAATCTTGGAGGTAGGAGTGGGAGGAAGTAATCCGTAGGCAGGAGAGTCGGCGAGCATTAGCAGAGCGAAGAGGACGGGTGGGAGTGTAAAGCGAGATAAGATCAGAGATGTAGATGGGAGAGGAGTGGGTGAGGGCTTTGTAAGCAAGTGTGAGAAGCTTGAAATGGATTCTGAAAGGGAAGGGGAGCCAGTGAAGGTCTAGTAAGAGAGGAGAGGTGGACGTAGTGCGTTTGGTGAGGAAAATGAGCCGGGCAGCAGCATTGAGGATAGATTGGAGTGGAGAGAGGTATTTGTCAGGAATGCCAGTCAGGAGGAGATTACAGTAGTCCAGTCTGGAGATGACCAGTGAGTGGATAAGAGTCTTAGTAGCATCCTGGGTCAGAAAGGGTCTGATCCTGGAAATATTTTTTAGATGAAAACGGCAGGTTTGTGAGAGGTGCTGAATGTGAGGTTTGAAGGAGAGGGAGAAGTCAAGGATTACTCCAAGACAGCGCACTTGGGGGGTAGAGGAGATAGTAGTGCCATCAATAGATAATGAGATTGTAGGAGGTGAGGTTATGCGGGAGGGAGGGAGGGAGGGAAGATGATCAGCTCGGTCTTAGACATGTTAAGTTTAAGAAAGCGCTGGGACATCCAGGAAGAGATAGCAGAGAGACAGTTGGAGATACGAGTGAGGAGAGTAGGGGAGAGGTCTGGAGAGGAAAGATAGATTTGAGTGTCATCAGCATAAAGATGATATTGGAAACCAAAAGAACTAATGAGCTTACCTAGTGAGGACGTATAGAGAGAGAAGAGAAGAGGACCAAGGACAGAACCTTGGGGTACCCCTACAGTTAGTGGAAGTGAGGGGGAGGTGGAGTCATGAGAGGAGACAGAGAATGAACGGTTAGAAAGGTAGGACGACAACCAAGAGAGGGCAGTGTCACGCAGACCAATGGAGTGAAGGATTTGCAGTAGGAGAGGATGCTCCACAGTGTCAAAAGCAGCAGAGAGATCAAGTAGAATAAGTAGAGAGTAGTGTCCCTTAGATTTAGCAGCATGGAGGTCATTGCATACTTTTGTAAGGGCAGTTTCAGTGGAGTGGAGAGGACGGAAGCCAGATTGGAATGGGTCAAGCAGTGAGTGTGAGGAAAGGAAGTAAGGCGGTTGTAGACAATACGCTCAAGGAGTTTGGAGGCAAAAGGGAGGAGAGAGATGGGTCGGTAGTTGGAGAGAGTGTTTGGATCAAGGGTAGGTTTTTTAAGAATAGGAGAGATGAGTGCATGCTTGAAGGCAGAGGGGACAGTGCCTGATGATAGGGAGAGATTGAGAAGGTGGGAAAGATGGGAACAAGCAGAAGAAGAGAGGTAGCGGAGGAGGCGGGAGGGGATAGGGTCAAGTGGGGAGGTGGTGAGGGGACAGGAACGAATGAGGGCCATGACTTCCTCTCCAGATGCATGGGAGAAAGATGACAGAGTTGGTGCGAGGGATGGGGAGGGTTGGTAAGGGATGGGAGAAGGCTGGTTACTGATGGTCTGGTGTGATGTGATGTCCTGACGTATGGAGTCAATTTTGGATGTGAAGTAAGTGGCAAAGTCAAGAGCAGAGAGTGAGGAAGGGAGACGAGGTGGAGGTGGGCAGAGGAGTGAGTTGAGAGTGGCAAAGAGGCGCCGGGGGTTGGAAGACTGGGAGGAGATGAGGTTCTTGAAGTATGACTGTTTAGCAAGAGAAAGGGCAGCACTGAAGGATGAAAGCATAAGTTTGAAATGGAGGAAGTCTGCCTTAGAGCGTGATTTCCTCCAGTGTTGCTCAGCAGTACGTGAGCATTTTTGCAGATATCTGGTGCATTTGGTGTGCCAGGGTTGAGGTGTTAATTTGCGAGGGTGAATAGTGGTTGGTGGAGCAACAGAGTCAAGAGCAGAAGTAAGGGAAGCATTGTATGTGGAAGTGGCTTGTTCAGGGCATGAGAGAGCGAGAATAGGAGAGAGAAGTGAGTCAAACAGGGAGGAAAGGAATGTGGTGTCAATAGCTTCAATGTTACGCTCAGTGATGGTAGCCTTAGGAGGTAGAGATGGGGAAGTCGAGAGAGATAGGTTAAAGGAGAGCAGGTGGTGGTCAGAGAGGGGAAATGGGGAGTTGGAAAAATCAGAAATATCACAGCGGTGAGTGAAGACCAGATCCAGTGAGCTCCCATTCACATGGGAGGGTGAGGAGGTCCACTGGGAGAGACCAAGTGAAGAGGTGAGGTTAAGGAGTTTAGAGGCAGGGGATTGTGTGGGGATGTCAATAGGGATGTTGAAATCGCCTAGAATAATGGTGGGAATGCTAATACAAATACAGGTGTCGGTGCATCAATGCACGCGAGCCTTGGGAAAGATGGTAGCTTCTTACGAAGAAATTCCATTCGCCAGGTCCCATTCAAGGATCTTCCAGTGGGATCTGTTGGACAAGTGGTCCGGGTCGCATCTTTAGATGCATCGGCGGATAACCCTGTCTCCAAGGGCCAGGGTGTCGCTGTGGTGGTGACTGCAGAGTGCTCATCTTCTAGGGGGCCGCAGATTCGGCATACAGGACTGGGTCCTGGTGACCACGGATGCCAGCCTTCAAGGCTGGGGGGCAGTCACACAGGGAAGAAACTTCCAAGGCCTATGGAAAAGTCAGGAGACTTCCCTACACATAAATGTTCTGGAACTATGGGCCATTTACAATGCCCTAAGTCAGGCTAGACCCCTACTTCAACACCGGCCGGTGCTGATCCAGTCAGACAACATCACGGCGGTCGCTCATGTAAACCGTCAGGGCGGCACAAGAAGCAGGATGGCGATGGCAGAAGCCACAAGGATTCTCCGATGGGCGGAAAATCATGTGTTAGCACTGTCAGCAGTGTTCATTCCCGGAGTGGACAACTGGGAAGCAGACTTTCTCAGCAGACACGACCTCCACCCGGGAGAGTGGGGACTTCATCCAGAAGTCTTCCAAATGATTGTACACCGTTGGGAAAGGCCACAGGCGGACATGATGGCGTCCCGCCTCAACAAAAAGCTACAAAGATATTGCGCCAGGTCAAGGGACCCTCAGGCGATAGCTGTGGACGCTCTGGTAACACCGTGGGTGTACCAGTCGGTGTATGTGTTCCCTTCTCTGCCTCTCATACCCAGGGTAATGAGAATAATAAGAAGGAGAGGAGTAAGAACTATACTCATTGTTCCGGGTTGGCCAAGAAGAGCTTGGTACCCAGAACTCCAAGAAATGATCTCAGAGGACCCATGGCCTCTGCCGCTCAGACAGGACCTGCGGCAGCAGGGGGCCTGTCTGTTCCAAGACGTACCGCGGCTGCGTTTGACGGCATGGCGGTTGAACGCCGGATCCTGAAGGAAAAGGGCATTCCGGAGGAAGTTATCCCTACGCTATTTAAAGCTAGGAAAGAAGTGAACGCAAACCATTATCACCGCATATGCGGAAATATGTTGCGTGCTGTGAGGCCAGTAAGGCCCCAAGGGAAGAATTTCAGCTAGGTCGATTTCTGCACTTCCTACAAGTCAGAGGTGACTATGGGCCTAAAATTGGGTTCCGTTAAGGTCCAGATTTCGGCTCTATCGATTTTCTTCTAAAATAGAACTGGCTTCACTGCCTGAAGTTCAGACTTTTGTTAAGGGAGTGCTGCATAGTCAGCCCCCGTTTGTGCCTCCAGTGGCACCGTGGGATCTCAACGTAGTGTTTAATTTCCTGAAGTCGCATTGAGTTGAGCCACTTAAATCCGTGGAGCTACAATACCTCACGTGGAAAGTGGTCATGCTGTGGGCCTGGCCGTCGGCCAGGCGTGTATCAGAATTGGCGGTTTTGTCATGCAAAAGCCCTTATCTGTTTTTTATATGGATAAGGCGGAATTGAGGACTCGTTCCCAATTCCTTCCTAAGGTGGTATCAGGTTTTCATGTGAACCAACCTATTGTGGTGCCTGCGGCTACTTGGGACTTGGAGGATTCCAAGTTTCTGGACGTAGTCAGGGCCCTGAAAAGTATATGTTTCCAGGACGGCTGGAGTCAGGAAAACTGACTCGCTATTTATCCTGTATGCACCCAACAAGCTGGGTGCTCCTGCTTCTAAGCAGACGATTGCTCGCTGGATCTGTAGCACAATTCAACTTGCACATTCTGCGGCTCTACTGCCGCACCCTAAATCTGTAAAAGAGAACAGATGTTCTGTTTTATTACATTATTGTGAATCACGGTGAAAGGTTTTCTTGGTAACCAAAGGCTGCTATTAGTATTTAAGCGCACAAGGGTCTTTTTTTTTCTTTTTTTCTTTGTTTCTAAATCTGTAAAAGCCCATTCCACGAGGAAAGTGGGCTCTTCTTGGGCGGCTGCCCGAGAGGTCTCGGCTTTACAAATTTGCCGAGCTGTTACTTGGTCGTGTTCAAACACTTTTGCAAGAGTCTACAAGTTTGATACCCTGGCTGAGGAGGACCTAGAGTTTGCTCATTTGGTGCTGCAGAGTCATCCGCACTCTCCCGCCCGTTTGGGAGCTTTGGTATAATCCCCATGGTCCTTACGGAATCCCCAGCATCCACTTAGGACGTTAGAGAAATAAGATTTTACTCACCGGTAAATCTATTTCTCGTAGTCCGTAGTGGATGCTGGGCGCCCATCCCAAGTGCGGATTGTCTGCAATACTTGTATATAGTTATTGCCTAACTAAAGGGTTATTGTTGAGCCATCTGTTGAGAGGCTCAGTTGTTATCATACTGTTAACTGGGTATTGTATCACGAGCTATACGGTGTGATTGGTGTGGCTGGTATGAGTCTTACCCGGGATTCAAAATCCTTCCTTATTGTGTCAGCTCTTCCGGGCACAGTATCCTGACTGAGGTCTGGAGGAGGGTCATAGTGGGAGGAGCCAGTGCACACCAGGTAGTCCTAAAGCTTTCTTTAGTTGTGCCCAGTCTCCTGCGGAGCCGCTATTCCCCATGGTCCTTACGGAGTCCCCAGCATCCACTACGGACTACGAGAAATAGATTTACCGGTGAGTAAAATCTTATTTTAAAGTGCCAATCTGTGTCCAGCCTGATATGTTTTTGTTCTTGCGGTGGCTTCACTTTGTGCCGCTGTATTAGTGCAGTCACACCTTTTCAGTTCATTGTTTAAGTGTTTATTGTGATTTGAAATGTAATTATGCTTTCAAGAAATTATTTTTGAATTTAATTTCTCTTGTGTCAAAGGGTTACTGGGGAAGGTACTTTAGTATGTTGGGGTATAGATGGCGTCCAAAGGAGCCTGGGCACTTTAAATAAAATTTAGTGTGTGTGTGTGTGTGCTGGCTCCTCCACTCTATGCCCCCACCCACAGCCCAGTTTAGAAAAATGTGCCCTCAGGGCCGGTCACTATCTGGAGAGGCTCCAGAGTATTTTTCAGTTTTATTTCTATCTTATATTATTTTCAGACAGGCAGGTTGGCTCCTGTCTGTCTGCACCGTCGGAGCTTAGTGGGGTGGATCGAGACCAACTCCTACTAGGGTTAATGGTCCGAATCACCCGGCTACAGGACATGGTCCTGAGGGATGGTACCGCAGTCACTCCTGTCACTAGCGCACTGTTCCCGCAGCAATCGCCCCCACCCTAAGCAGCTGAAGAAAAAAGACTGGTGAGTACACCGGGACCCCGCGATCGGGGTGAACGGCGGTGTAATGGCGGCGTCAGGCACCTCAGAGCACTGCTCTCACAAAAAGGGCTACTGACTCCGGAGGGGTTGTGCAGGCTGGCGATTAGCTGCCAGGGGCTAAATTGAAGCAGTCCGGCAGAAATCTACTTTTTTCTAGTTAGTCTGCTGAGGGAAGCACCAGCACAATGTTGGGGGATGGGCTTTACTCAGAGCGGCACCAACGGTTAGAAGGCGCCATTATCAGCCGCCTCCTGCGGTGTACAGCGTGCTGGCACAACTACAAGAGCCTCCGGGGTCCCCACAAACTACAATGCGGTATAGTGGGGTTTTATAGTGGTGGGAGCGCTCTTTCTCGAACAGCATCCCTCAGTGGATCCTGTTTGCCTCACTGCCCAGCGTCGGTGTCTTACTGTCAGCATCAGGGGCAAACGTGTACTGGTTCCTGTGCAAAAGAAAGGTTAGATTGGTATCAATGATTTGATACACGTTCTGGCGCTATGATTGTGCTGGTTCTCTAAGCTGCTGTTAGGGGGAGAGATAGTCAGTCTCTCATGAACTGCAAAAACAACATGTAAAACATAAAACAGCGCTAAATGAAGAAACTAAAAAACAGGTGTTTCCTTAAAAAGAATTATATACGTTTTAATAATACATATAAAAAATGAGGAATTCTCATGAATACACCATAGGATAATGGAGCCTCTATAGCCAGTCTCTGACCCTTGACAATTAGATGTAAATGTGCACACCTCTTGGTTTTGGCAATGTCCCTGTGACCGGTCACAATATCAACAGGATCTTCACTTAAATATGCAGATGAGTCCAATCTTGTGATATATTTACCAGGATATAGTGGATTGGCCGGGTATCCCACCTAGCGAAGATCCAGAGGCTGTCTCAGATCCAACGCCGATGATTTTGGTGGTTTTCCCTCTATTAATTTTCCACGTCCATGGATTAGGAATGTCCAAGATGGTGGTAACTGCAATGGTGTCCTGGAGGTGATTCCGGAATGTCTGGGTCAGGGCTGGTATCCTTACGCGTTTCGCTGGCGTTTGGCAGCTTTAAAGTTAAAGGATACCAGCCCTGACCCAGACGCGTTTCGCTGGCGTTTGGCAGCTTTAAAGTTAAAGGATACCAGCCCTGACCCAGACATTCCGGAATCACCTCCAGGACACCATTGCAGTTACCACCATCTTGGACATTCCTAATCCATGGACGTGGAAAATTAATAGAGGGAAAACCACCAAAATCATCGGCGTTGGATCTGAGACAGCCTCTGGATCTTCGCTAGGTGGGATACCCGGCCAATCCACTATATCCTGGTAAATATATCACAAGATTGGACTCATCTGCATATTTAAGTGAAGATCCTGTTGATATTGTGACCGGTCACAGGGACATTGTCAAAACCAAGAGGTGTGCACATTTACATCTAATTGTCAAGGGTCAGAGACTGGCTATAGAGGCTCCATTATCCTATGGTGTATTCATGAGAATTCCTCATTTTTTATATGTATTATTAAAACGTATATAATTCTTTTTAAGGAAACACCTGTTTTTTAGTTTCTTCATTTAGCGCTGTGTACTGGTTCCTCTCTTTCTGTGTTTCCTATGGTTTGGGATAGAAATAACTGTGCTGTTTGTTTTCTTCCTGTGTGAGTACCTTGTGTGAAGGTGCCACTATGGCAGACAAGACTGTTACATGTACGTCTTGCTACCAATTATTTACACCTGCATCTGAGGATTCCAGGGTTTGTGTGAGCTGCAATGAATCCTCTCAGAGCAGCAGCAAAACACAGGATTTGCTTCCTGCTTGACTTTTTGCATTAAAGGGTTTGATGTCTGATATATCAACTGAATTGGCTACAGCTAAAAAGGAGAGACGGATTTTACAGAAATCGGTAAACGATTTAATGGCGGGCCAGAGTCCCGCTGCACAACCCTCCAAACCGCTACCTCAAAAACGTATGCTACCTCCGATCCTTAAGTCGGACTCTGAGGAGGATATTGCTGTGGTTGAGGAGGGGGAGATTGTATTGTCTGAAGATTGGGAAGATGCCACCCCCATCAGGGAGTGGAGTCTCTTCTATGCGATCAGGGAAGTACTGCAGATCCAGGATACGGAGTCGGATCAGACAGCTGCTATGTTTTTTTACAAAGCCAAATAGGTCAAATGTGACACTTCCAGTATTGGATGAGTTAGATAGTTTGTTTAAGGAGGTTTGGATGCACCATGATAAGAAATTTCATGTGCCTAAGCGTTTTATGACCCCTTTCCCTGCAGACAATAGGAAAGTTTGGGAAGCTCCTCCCACAGTGGACGCTTTGGTGTCCAGTCTCTCAAAAAATACAGTGCTACCAGTGCCGGGAGCAACTTCTTTGAAGGAACCGTCAGACTGCAGAATTGATAATTTTTAAAAATCCATATACATGGCTACAGGTGTGTCACAACGACTGGTGACAGTGGGTTGCTGGATCACAAAGGCCATGGAAAAGTGGGCTAGTGACCTCGCTTCTGTTATTAGTGAAGGCAGAGATCATTCTGACCTCCTGCAATTGACACTTCACATTCAGGAATCCGCCTCCTTTTTTTTGTGTGAGGCGATTAAGGAAATAGGTCTTCTAAACGCTCGCATGACTGCAATGTTGGTCTCACAACGTAGGGCTTTGTGGCTGTGCCAGTGGTCAGCGGATGCTGAATCCAAAAAGGGCGTAGAAGGTTTACCTTTCACACGAGAGGTCTTATTTAGAGTAGAATTGGATAAATTGATTACCCGAGCTATAGCCGGTAAATCCACTTATTTGCCGGCAGTGGCTCCGCCTGCTAGACGTCTATATCAGGCCCATCTCTGCAGTCCTTTCGGATGGCCAGGTTTCGGGACAGAGCCAGAGGTGCCTCAAATGCAGCACGAGGCACTAGAGGAAGAGTAGGTAAGCCAACTCCTGCAGGTTCCCAGGAGCAGGGTACTAGCTCTGCTTTCTCTAAGCAGTCTGCCTGACGCCATATCCCCAGAACTGGGAGATCTCCAGGTAGGGGCTTGCCTGAAATTTTTCAGCCATATTTGGGAGTTCCTGCTAGGATGCCTGGGTCACAAAACTGATTTCCCAGGGATACAGACTGGAGTTTTATTTTTTTCCTCCTCAAAGATTCTTCAAATCCAGCTTACCAGTCTCCGCAGATATGCAGGAAACATTGAAATAAGCAATAGAAAAACTGTTACAGACTCGGGTCAATGTCCCAGTTCCTTCACATCTGCAGGCAAAGGGTTATTATTCCAACCTTTTCATGGTACCGAAACCAGACTGTTCGGTCAGACCCATTTTAAATCTCAAGTCACTAAACCCGTATCTGCGGGTATTCAAATTCAAAATGGAATCCTTGAGAGCAGTTATCTCCGGACTGGAAGAGGGTCAATTTCTGGTATCGTTAGACATCAAGGATGCTTACCTGCACATCCCGATATGGCCGCCACATCAGGCGTACCTTCGGTTTGCCCTCCAAGACAATCACTACCAGTTTCAAGCCTTACCTTTCAGTCTTTCTACGGCGCCAATAGTGTTCCCAAAGGTGATGGCGGAGATGATGCTCAAACTTCAGGTACTGGGAGTAGACATTGTCCCGTATCTGGACGACCTGCTGATCAAGGCGGAGTCCAGGGATCAGTTTCTCCTCCGTATCAACCTGACAAGGACTTTGCTTACATGGCACGGGTGGATTCTGAACTTATAGAATTCTCACTTGGAACCTACTCAGAGGCTCCAATTTCTGGGTATGATTCTGGATACGGTGGCAGAGATGATGTTCCTTCCTCGTGAAAAACAATGGCCATCCAGTCTCTAGTGAGGTCAGAACTGAAACCAAACCAGGTCTCTGTGCATCTCTGTATCCGCTTGCTCGGGAAGATGTTGGCTTCTTATGACTCGATTCAGTACGGCAGGTTTCATGCGAGAACCTTCCAGTTGGATCTCTCCAGCAAACGGTCAGGGTCGCATCTACTGATGCACCAGGTTATTCAACTATCCCTCCAAGCGAGGGTGTCGCTCCTGTGATGGTTACAGGCTTTTTACCTGGTGGAAGGTCGAGCCTTCGCAAGTTATCCTTGGATTCTCCTGATGACAGATGCGAGTCACAGAGGTTGGGGAGTGGTAACTCAGAGAGTTCGGTTTCAAGGAAGATGGTCCAGGCAGGAGTCTACCCTTCCCATAAACATCTTAGAGCTCAGAGCGATTTACAGTGCTCTACTCCAGGGCTCCCATCTGCTGCGGAACCAAGCCTTTCAGGTTGTCGGGCAATGCAACGGTGGTAGCGTACATAAACCTCCAAGGCAGAACAAAAAGCAGAGCTGTTGTGAGGGAGGTATCCCGGATTCTTCTCTGGGTGGAAAAGCATGCAAGAGCCGTGTCGGCCATATTCATACCGGGGGTGGACAACTGGGAAGCAGACTTCATAAGCAGGCACGATCTCCATCCAGGAGAGTGGGGTCTTTATCCCCTAGTTTTTCCACAGGTAGTGTGCCGGTGGTGCTGTCCGGAAGTAGACCTCATGGCGTCGCGGATCAACAAAAAACTTCAATGTTATTGTTCCAGGACTCGAGATCCGCAAGCAGTAGTGGTGGATGCTCTGACTACAAATGGGATTACCAGCTGGTATATCTGTTCCCTCCATTCCCGCTGTTATCCAGGGTATTACGACGGGTGAAGGAGAGAGTTCAGGCAATTCTCATTTCCCCGGACTGGCCTCGCAGGACCTGGTATGCGGATCTCCTCTCCCTGTTGATGGAAGAGCCTTGACCTCTACCGCTCCGAGAAGAAATTCTTCAGCAAGGGCCATTTGTCTATCCCGACTTACAGTGGCTGCGTTTAACGGCGTGGAAGTTGAAAGGGAGGTTTTAGCTAGGAAAGGCATCCCTGACACTGTCATTCCTACTATGATCCAGGCCAGGAAGGCTGTCGAGTCACGCCATTACCATCGCATTTGGAAACTATATGTTTCGTGGTGTGAGGGTTGGATGTTTTCACCTATGGAATTCAAGCTTGGCCATTTTTTACGGTTTCTGCAGGCTGGCGTGGACATGGGGTTACGTCTAGGCTCTCTGAAGGTTCAGATTTCGGCCTTATCTGTTTTCTTTCAGAAGCAGCTTGCTGTCCTTCCGGAGGTTCAGACGTTCCTGAAGGGTGTGCTCCATCTTCAGCCACCTTTTGTACCACCTATGGCTCCTTGGGATCTGTCCTTGGTATTGGATTTTATACAGTCTTCTTGGTTTGAACCAAGTCGGTAGAAGTGAGGTTTCTTACTTGGAAAACAGTAACGCTGTTGGCCTTAGCCTTGGCTAGAAGAGTCTCGGAATTAGGGGCCTTGTTGTGCAAAAGTCAGAACTCGTCAACAGTTCTTGCCCAAGGTTGTGTCGGCTTTTCACATCAAGGAACGGATTGTGGTTCCTGTCCTTCCTAAGGACTCGCCCCTGTCTAAGTCCTTGGATGTTGTCCGTACATTGAAGATCTATGTCAAGAGGACCGGTCGCTTCTGAAAATCGGAATCTCTTTGTCCTCTACGATGTCAGTAAGATTGGCTGTCTTGCTTCTAAGCAGACTGTTGCTCGCTGGATCAAACTGACTATTCAGCACGCTAATTCTTCGGCTCATTTGCTTAGGCCTCAATCTATTACTGCCCACTTGACCAGTGGGCTCCTCGTGGTCGTCTGCCCGGGGTGTTTAGGCTTTGCAGTTATGTCGTGCTGCTACCTGGTCCGGTACAAACACCTTTGTGAGGTTTTATCGGTTTGATACCCTGGCATTTGACAATACTCAGTATGGACGTTTGGTCTTGCAGGCGTCTCAGCACGTTTCCACCCTCTCTGGGAGCTTTGGGACGTCCCCACCGTACTAAAGTACCTTCCCCAGTATCCCCTAGGACGTAAGAGAAAATAGGATTTTAATTACCTGACGATAAATAATTTTCTCATAGTACGTAGGGGATACTGGGCGCCCACCTCTGTGCTTTGTTCATTTGTTTGTTTCCTGCATTATGTGGTTGGTTTCGGTCTGAAACTGTTTGGGTCACCTTGCTGTCCTCCTACTTATGTTTAGTTGTGACTGTTCTGTGTGTCAGTGTGCTGGTGATGTTCATCCCAATTTATGGTTGTTGCAGTTGGATCCTTGTTTTGTCTCTTTACCTGTTGGTTCGTTTATACTTTCCTCCTCTCATTGTATGTTCCGTCTCCTTCGGTGACACAGTTTTCTAAACTGGGCTGTGGGAGGGGGCATAGAGGGGAGGAACCAACACACACACACACACGCACTAAATTTTATTTAAAGTGCCTAGGCTCCTTTGGACTCCATCTATACCCCACCATACTAAAGTGTCTTCCCCAGTATCCCCTACGGACTACGAGAAAAGGATTTACTGTCGGGTAATTAATATCGTATTTTTTCTCTGAACAGACAGGAGACGATTGAGCTGCTTCTGGGTAACATGTTTAATGGAGAACATAACGAGTCTGTGATTGTTAATGGTATCCAAGTGCTTCTGACCTTACTTGAGCCACGAAGACTCAGGTAGGTCCTCTGCTATTATCAGAGTAATGTATAGATCTGACTTAGAAATGACAATTTCTGATTGCAAGAGCAGTTATAGATGTACTTTCTATGCCTGTTCTTCATTTCACACTCTCCTAATCCATGTGTGTCTACTCGTCTTAAAATAATGATCTTACTGTATCTCATAATCTCTCTTCCAAGCCACAAAGTTTTTTTTTCCTTTTCATTTCCATCAGTGTTTTAGCCTTCCTCAAAATGCTGCACATGCTGTAACTCCTGTATTAAAGGTTTGTTAATCAGCTTTGACGGTGATTTATAAAAACTTCTGATGGGCAAGTGAAGGTGTTGACTATATTAACTAACCAGCTTCTAGCTACTATTTTTCAAGTGCAAATTATAAAATGATAGGTAGCATCTGATTGCTAGGGGCTATATACTCCACCTGTCCTCTGTAGAAGGAGATACATCTCCCCCATTGTCTTATGACTGCAGATCATGTGCAATTAGGAGTGGAAAAAAATATTGATTCCAAGAAGGAAAAAAAGTCAAACCTTTTTTAAAGCAATCTCCAAATAAACCCTATTTTCATGTTTATTAGTGTAGTCGTCTTAAGTTTTTTTAATGTCTGAATCAATTTCTTTTTTAAAAATCTAGCTAATTTTGTTTTTAAATTTCCCTTCTTGGGGATGGGATATTGGAAGGTGGCGTGTCACTGGAATTTGGGATCAGACTGCATGCACAAGTCTGCATTGTCCAGCATGCTTTGCTTGGAATGGTCTCCTTCTGTCTTTCTTTTTTGTTTACCAACTCCTGGGTTATCAGAGTAAAGGCAGACTTGTAATTGGTTGGTGATGGTGCAGAGAGCAGACAATGAGTAATAGGCAAATAGGCTATGTATACTGAGAGGGGAAAGCCATTAGAAATCCGAGTGGTGTGCAGGATAAAAGGGTAAGGCTCTGTATATTTCCAGGAACACTAATCTGCTTTCTAAGAACAGTAAAGGGCCGTATTCATGGGCCGATTTGGGGAGAGATGTGTGCTGAGCGTTTCGCTCAGCACACATCTCTGCCCCCGCTCAGCACAGCGCGATGTGTGCTGAGCGTGTGGGGTGAGACGGGGGGGGGGGGGGGGGGGGCGCTCATTTCACCCAGCGGGTGAAGTGAGCGACTTGCTAGATTGGCCTGCATGCAGACCAAACTAGCACCAGCGATAGCGATGCGCGGGGCTGCGCTTCGCTATCGCTGTGAGGGGTACACACGGAGTGATCACTGCTTAAAATCTAAGCAATCTAGTCAGATTGCTTAGATTTTAAGCAGGAATCGCTCCGTGATTACCCCCCTTAACTAGTTATATCCCCATATCTTTTGTGTTACACTATGGAAACCCATCACTCTGTGTCCCATTCTCTCCACTGTCTTTATCTTCACCTCTCTGTTTCCATAGAGTCTATGAATAATTCTGTGTCCTAGGCTAGATGAAAATGATGATATAAAATGCTGCCAGAGTGCAGTGCTTGTGTGGTATCGGAAACTCCAGTATAACTGCTTATAATCATAATTTGCCTGGTTTCTGAGCACCAATAATACCCACACACACCTTCCTTCCTTAGGATTGCCTGTGTATAGAGAACAGTACAGTACCATGCTATACATAAAGTAGTTTTACATTTTTGTTCCTTGCATATCATTTTATATTAAATGTCATGGTCATTTTAAATAGCTTTCTATTTAATTTCATAGAAGTTCGTTGGTTTGGTCTTTTTACAGTTACCAGCTGCATAATGTACTGTAATTAGCAGACCTGGGGGTATATTTACTAACGTGGGGGTTTCAGAAGGGGAGATGGTGGCCATAGCGACCAGATTGTAGCTGTTCTCTTCTTGAAGGTGCTAGCTAAATAAGCAGAATCTGATTGGTTGGTACAGGATGAGTATCCCATATCCAAATGTTCCGAAATACGAAATATTCCGAAATACGGACTTTTTTGAGTGAGAGAGTGAAACCTTTGTTTTTGATGGCTCAATGTACACAAACTTTGTTTAATACACAGTTATTAAAAATATTGTATTAAATGACCTTCAGGCTGTGTGTATAAGGTGTATATGAAATATAAATGAATTGTGTGAATGTAGACACACTTTGTTTAATGCACAAAGTTATAAAAAATATTGGCTAAAATTACCTTCAGGCTGTGTGTATAAGGTGTATATGTAACATAAATGCATTCTGTGCTTAGATTTAGGTCCCATCACCATGATATCTCATTATGGTATGCAATTATTCCAAAATACGGAAAAATCCCATATCCAAAATACCTCTGGTCCCAAGCATTTTGGATAAGGGATACTCAACCTGTATTGGCAACATCTCCACTTCTGAAAATGTGCACTTTAGTAAATAAACCCTCTGCAGTGAGACTCTAAAATCTCATTGCAATTAGGCGTGATCGTGTCACACCCACAATAAAGAGCAGCTTTGGGGTGAGTTCCGCTACCTGGCACTTCTATGCTGTTCATCCATGATTGATTTGCCCCCCTAAGGCTGATAATGTATGTAGAGGAATTGGCAGTCTTCACATGTAGCTATGCAAGCAAGGAATAGAACATACTCCTTAGAAATAGTTTTGAAAATCTAAAATTATTTGGTTTTAAAAAGAAAGCTGGTACTTTGTGATGGTTATCAATTTAAGGCTACAAAAATAGATGTTTTTAGATATGGTATTTAAGAACATCAGAATCTTTTTGATTTAGAGACCAAATTATTATTATTTTTTTCAATAATGCAAAGGGGTATATTCAATAAATGTTGGAACCTTTCCGACAAGCATTGTCGGATCCTGTTCAATAAACTGCCAAATCCGACTGTCTGTCGGATTTGGCCGCTGCTGCTGCTCGCCCTGATCCCAGTGCTGGCTGGGCATCCTCATCCTCCCCGCTGCTGCTCCCTTCCCCGCTGGCCGGGTGTCCTTATCTTCCCTGCTGTTGCTGCTGACCTCGGCGCCGTGCGCTGCCCTGACCGGCTCTTCCTCCCTGGGCCCGGAGCAGCTGCCCCTCATCCTGGGATAGGGGGCACTGGTCACACTTGCTAGAAGCGACAACAACATGATGAGAGACATATGGCTGTGACTGGTGCCCCCTATCTCAGGCATCTTGGGTGAGGGCGGAGCAGTAGCTCGTGTTCCCGGGGGTGCGTCACGCAGGTTACAGCAGCGGGTAGCGGGGGGACCCCCCAGGTCACACCCCTCCCTCCGCCGCAGGCACCAGTTATGGGAGTCACCTGCAGTGCGACGCCCGCACTCCCTGTGTGCAGCGGGTGGTAGGCGCTAGCCTGGCAGCATGTCTGTATATAAGGCAGCAGCCTGTGACGGGTACAGGTGGGAGCGGTGTCACCAAGCCGGGTCCCGGAATGAAGAGAGAGATCATCAACACGGCAGGGTGTATGGAGGAGGCGGCGACAGTGTCAATCTGACTTTTTTAAAAGTCTTATTGACATTGTCGGAAATGGGGCAAAAACGTGTCTGGTTTGGCCACGCTTCCGACAATACATGCAGATCGGCGGCTCCGAGTGCATTCTGACTTGTCGGAAAAAACGGCCTGCTAATGAATAGGTCGGAACACCTTCCGACCTTTAATCAGTCGGAATCTGCCGTCTTTCCGACAAAACGGCAGCTTCCGACAGCTATTGAATACACCCGAAGTGTTTGTCTTGTACTACTAATCTACCTTGAAAGGATGCTTGCAGAAAGTTTGGCTGATCTGTATAACTTGTATGTGTATTTATTAACATGTTAACAAACTTATATAATTATATGAATAGTTTATAAACCAATGCTGCCAATCTTGCACATTTTGTATACTTGAAGTGACCGGTGTCATTTTTTGGTATTTTTGTTCAGGGCTGAGCTGGGTGGACTGAGTGGGTTCTACTGTAACTTGGAGGGTCAGCTGGAGCTCAATCCTCCTGGTATAGATGCAATGTCCAGTACCCAAGCCAGTGTAGGCACACTGTTGGCCATCAAGGAGCATTTAAAAGAATTCCATCAACTCCTCATTGATCCACCTAAGGTACAATTGCATTGTTCCCATTCATTTTTATTGATTCATTCATTTATTTATCTTTGCACTTTTTAGTTCTGTATTAAAATATTTGAACCATTATGCTTTGTGGAAACCAAGCTCTAAAAGAGTATGTTCTCCTATGCAAATATCTTTACTCTTGGCCAGTTTAAATCAATGTTCCGCAAGGAACTTCCTTTTCAGGAAAATGTATCCTTTATTTAGAATTATGGATATGTTTGTTGGGAGAAGAAACTTACATAAATGTGTGTGCTGTTACTTTACTTTCTTTAATATTTGAGAAAAGGGTAATTTTTTTTGTCAGCCCCTGGAGGGACACTGGCACTAAGTCAAGACACTGGGGTTTTGGTGGTGGCTTACAGGGAGCTGGCACTTTAAATAATCTAAAAGTAAAACAGGCTCCTCCCCCTCTATCCCCCATCATCTCTCCGTTTTGAATTGGTGTCGAGGGAGTCGGTCACAACTGACTGAGCTCCAGTTCAGTTTACATATTACTTTATTTATTTTACTATTTTTTATTCAAGGGACTTTGTTTCCCTCTGCCTCAGGAGACCCTTTGCCACTTAATAAGAGAAGTGGTGTTAGTGAGTATTTCCTATTTTTCAAAAAAAACCACACTGTGTAGAGTAGTTTTACTCCTGTACCCCTCCTTCATCTAGTAATGCACTTAATAGGGATCATTTTGGATCTGAACATAGTTTAGGCATATTCAAGCAATAGACGTATGGGTAATTTAACTTTACATCCAGAGATAAGAAGTTTGCAGTAGACGTGAGGATTATTTAGTCTAGTAGTTTCTGAAGTCCCTTATACTCTGGTCTTCTAGAGGAATGGCAGTTTCCGGAATGGAGAGACAAATGCCTTTCTGTACGTACCTAAAATATATATGAACTTTTAAAATAAGTAACAATTGGAAAATGTGAATGACACATTTCCAAATATATATTTGTCTTTTAGTAACATAGGGAGTTATGTGATAGGTTCAAGCCTTATTGAACCGGTAAGACTTCATGAGTTCACCACTAAATTTAAAGCAACAACCTGGTTTCCAGTTTAAGTTTACTGGCGTAAAGTGTGTAATAAATGTGTACATCTTCTTTGTAACATTTTACTACTGCTAAATCGAATATTGATAACTACAGTAAATCGGTGCAAATACCTAAGCTGATCAAACAGATCTACTTACTTTTGCCTACACACTATACCTAATACATTTTCTTTTTAGACTATGTAGGATTAATACAATAATCATAATATAGCAAGATTATTGGTAATGTTTGCAAACAAATCTGTTTACCGTAAATTATATTACCTTATTGGTAAAGTTATAATTTTTATTCATAGCCTTTATTTATGATGTACTGACTTATTACACTGTACATAGAAGTGTGCGTGACCCAAACATTACGTGCAGTAGCGTGAAACAGAAGGTAAAGATGGGCCTGTACAAATGCGCTTACAGTCCAGAAGGTGTGGCGAACAGTTGATAAATAAGGTAGCGGAGTAACGATTGTGTCTGCCAGTGGGGAAAGTGCTTGTGTTAAATGTTCCATTGTGTTTTATGTTTTATTGTGTTCTTTTAGCTCAGGGGTGGAGAACCTTTGGCCCCCACCCCTGAGGCTGTTGTTGAACTACACATACCAGCATGCCTTGGTACAGATTTGCTATTTGGCCATGCTAAAACTGTTGCAGGGTATGCTGGGATGTGTAGTTCAACAACAGCTGGAGGGCCAAATGTTCCCTATCTCTGTTTTAGCTAGTCGACTTACTGATGATAGACTCTTGGGAAAAACTCTACTCTTACTTCTAAAAGTAATCCAGACAGGATAACTACATGATGTTACCGCAACAATTCCCCATGAAACCCCACCATTTGTTTTAAGATTGTGTTCTGTTTATTTTTGTAGAAAGAAAGCTTGCAGACGACGTGGGGGGTTCTTGATCCACCATTAGGGAATACTCGTCTCCATGTGGTGAAATTGCTTGCTAGCGCAATTAACACAAACAATATAGCTTTAAACCAGGAACTAATTGATCTAGATTCAATCAACACCATGCTGGTAAGTTATTTTCAGTATAAAAGCTAACTCTACAAGGAAATGATAGTAGTGCATTAGGACATGCAATAAGATGTGTGTGTGTGTATAGGTCTTTGTGGGAGTGTATATGTACAATGTGTATGTTTCTATAAGTATATTTACAGTATGTATCTACATTTATTTTGTAATTGTATGTCTAAGTGAACTATGTCTACTTATTGATACCCCTATATATGTTCCTTCTTTCAGAATCTGTATTTCAAGTACATGTACAACAACTTCTTGCATTCCCAAGTGGAGGTTTGCATCAATACAGTTTTAAATTCAACGTCCGTTGAAGAAGCCAATGAGAGCGATCTGCAGGAGAATATGCTTGTCAAATATGTAAGAATAATGGTTTAAGTACCTTGACTTGTGTGGGGGATAAGCAATGTTATGGGAAAGGAGCATGTCCATAGGCAAATCATTTAGGACCTGATTCAGAGGTGGACGCTGCTGCTGTGTCTGCACTTTGTCAGTTGACAGAGTTGCGGGAGCGATAATATGCAAATGCTGGTATCAGATTTCCCCTTGTGTAGTCGCGTGCTCCTGAATGTGCATGCCCAGAGACGCCCTATTTCTATGTCCGAACACCCTGTAATTCTGCTGGTGGTTATTAACATGCCACCATCAGTCACACCAGTTTCTCTGTCTGGATGTGGCCTCTGTGGAAGCAGCCACTGACGCACTCTTCACCCTTCCCCCATACATGTTGACTTTTTTGCATTCACTTCAGGTCACCACCAAGGAATGCCCATCGCATTGCTGTCTGGTTTCTGGTACCGTCTCAGTGAATCCTAATAACACCTTTGTGTGTACATGAGGGTAACGCTGGTGCCGTATGGGTTTTCTCAATTGTTTGCGCATGCGCAGCAGCAAACAATCACTCAGCTACGTGAACATCTGCATTCGCGCAGTTTGCGTGCGCCTCTGACTCTGGTGTAAATGAGATTTCACAGGATTCTGGGATTTGGTGAGCGGTTTTATGGTGTGGTTTTTTGTTTATGGAGTTGGATGTATTTAATATACTGGCTGTCTGGATCCTAACGTTCAGGATCCCGACACCGGAATCCCGACACCCTGTAAAATGCTGGTAGTCAGAATACCGACCGCCCCCCCTTGGTATTTCCACTCGGTTGGTAGGTCCACGCCACCACCCGAGGGAGAATAGAACCCATGGCGAGCGAAGCGTGGCGAGCTCGCGAGGGGAATCGCTGTGCACGCTGCCAGTATTATGGTTATCAAGATCCTGACAGCCGGTGTGCCGTATCCAACACATATGTAAGGAATTTCCACATGACATTGAAAACGTTTTGGTGTGAAGGCTTCATTATCTAGTAATCTCTGGAATGGAATAATTTACTGGTATCTATCAATGTCAGATTTTACAGAAATGCCACCTGGTGCAGAGGATACTTTCAGCATGGGAAGATAATGAGCGAGAACAGTAAGTGTTAATCTTGAGAATTAAAAACCATTGTTTCATATTCTTAATTGGGACATTTTTAGTCTCCCTTGTACACTTGGTTGGGTTACCTCCGGATCCTCTTACGTTAGTCTAGAGATTAAGTGTCTTCTGCTGATTTGCAGCTCAAACCGTTAAACAAAGGCTGCCCAATTTGTACCAGTTATAATAACAACAAGGTACCGCAGCACAAATAAAGCGCTCCAATCAATGTAAAAACACAAACATTTCAGCATGTGACCAATCCAGCAGGTGAATAAGACAACGCTGAATGGGTCACATGGGTGAGAAAATATGATGTACAGATGTGTCCTCATATACTTGGTGTCGATACGCCACACAGCGCGAGGTGCCCGGCGACACAGAGACTCTCAGAGATGATAGTGTACCGTACTGTTCTCTAATGTATGCATCTTATTCACATCACAGAGGCAGCTAAACACCACTCTGTGTACTAGAGACGCTAGACTGTGACTTTAACTGCCTATGACTTAGTTTTACGCACGTACATAGTCGCAGATGAAGCACAGCGGAACTTAGCATGAGAAAAAGCAGCAGTCGCTGCATTGTAGCACTTTGTATACAGATTCAGACTCTGCAGTACACAGATACAGGTTGCGTTTCCCATATCTGAAAATGCAATATCCAAAATATTCAGATATCTAAAATTGTTTGTGCGCTGACTGAGACAGTGAGACCTTTGCTTTCTGATGGTTCAATGTGCACAAACTTTGTTTAGTGTCTAAAAGTATTAAAAATATTGTATAAAATGACTTTCAAGCTATGGGGTTAATCCAATTAACTTGTGATGAGTTGGCGTTGCAACAATGTGCAAGAGTACAAGCGCCGACAGTGGATCTTCACCCCAACAGCCCTGTCTCGCCCCAGATTTTTATATTTCTCTAACGTCCTAGTGGATGCTGGGGACTCCGTAAGGACCATGGGGAATAGACGGGCTCCGCAGGAGACTAGGCACTCTAAAGAAAGATTTAGTACTACCTGGTGTGCACTGGCTCCTCCCTCTATGCCCCTCCTCCAGACCTCAGTTAGAATCTGTGCCCGGCCAGAGCTGGGTGCTTTTAGTGAGCTCTCCTGAGCTTGCTAATAAGAAAGTATTTTAGTTAGGTTTTTTTATTTTCAGAGAGCTTCTGCTGGCAACAGACTCTCTGCTACGTGGGACTGAGGAGAGAAGCAAACCTACTAACTGCGGCTAGGTTGCGCTTCTTAGGCTACTGGACACCATTAGCTCCAGAGGGATCGAACACAGGACCTGACCTTGTCGTCCGTTCCCGGAGTCGCGCCGCCGTCCCCCTCGCAGAGCCAGAAGTCAGAAGCCGGCAGAAGCAAGAAGACATCGAAATCGGCGGCAGAAGACTCCTGTCTTCACATGAGGTAGCGCACAGCACTGCAGCTGTGCGCCATTGCGCCCACACTACCCACACACTCCGGTCACTGTAGGGTGCAGGGCGCAGGGGGGGGCGCCCTGGGCAGCAATTAAGATACCTCTTGGCAAAAAGACACATATATACAGCTGGGCACTGTATATATGTACGAGCCCCCGCCATTTTATTACACAGACCCGGGACTGAAGCCCGCCGCTGAGGGGGCGGGGCCTTCTTCCTCAGCACTAACCAGCGCCATTTTCTCTTCACAGCTCCGCTGAGAGGAAGCTCCTCAGGCTCTCCCCTGCAGTATCAAGGTAGAAAAAGGGTAAAAAGAGAGGGGGGGCACATAAATTTAGGCGCAAAATTATCATAAACAGCAGCTACTGGGTAAACACTAAGTTACTGTGTAATCCCTGGGTTATATAGCGCTGGGGTGTGTGCTGGCATACTCTCTCTCTGTCTCCCCAAAAGGCCTTGTGGGGTCCTGTCCTCAATTAGAGCATTCCCTGTGTGTGTGCGGTGTGTCGGTACGTTTGTGTCGACATGTTTGACTAGGACGGTTACGTGGAGGCAGAACAAGTGCAAGTGACTGTGGTGTCGGCGCCGACACCTGATTGGATGGATATGTGGAAGGTGTTAAATGATAATGTAAGCTCCTTGCATAAAAGGTTGGATAATCAGTCAGGGTCTCAACCCGTGTCTGATTCTGCAGCTCAGAGGCCGTCAGGGTCTCAAAAGCGCCCACTATCCCAGTTGGTTGACACAGATGTCGACACGGATTCTGACTCCAGTGTCGATGACAATGAGGCAAAGTTGCAGCCTAAAATGACTAAAGCCATCCGATACATGATTATAGCAGTGAAGGATGTATTGCACATACCGGAGGAAAACCCTGTCCCTGACAAAAGGGTATATATGTATGGGGAGAAAAAGCAAGAGGTGACTTTTCCCCCTTCACATGAGTTAAATGAATTATGTGAAAAAGCATGGGATTCCCCCGATAAGAAAGTGCTGATTTCCAAAAGGTTACTTATGGCGTACCCTTTCCCGCCAACGGACAGGATGCGCTGGGAATCCTCCCCTAGGGTAGATAAAGCTCTGACACGCTTATCTAAAAAGGTGGCCCTGCCGTCACAGGATACGGCCGCCCTAAAGGATCCTGCAGATAGGAAGCAGGAAAGTATCCTGAAGTCCGTTTATGCACACTCAGGTACTATACTGAGGCCGGCTATTGCGTCGGCCTGGATGTGTAGTGCTGTAGCAGCATGGACGGATAATCTGTCTGAGGAAATGGTTATCTTAGACAAGGATACCATTTTACTGACCCTGGGGCATATAAAAGACGCTGTCCTATATATGAGGGATGCCCAGAGGGACATTTGCCTACTGGGCTCTAGAATAAATGCAATGTCAATTTCTGCCAGAAGGGTCCTGTGGACTCTGCAATGGACAGGTGATGCCGACTCCAAAAAGCACATGGAGGTGTTACCTTACAAGGGTGAGGAATTGTTTGGGGACGGTCTCTCGGACCTAGTTTCCACAGCTACGGCTGGGAAGTCAAACTTTTTGCCATATATTCCCTCACAGCCTAAGAAAGCACCGTATTACCAAATGCAGTCCTTTCGATCACAGAGAAGCAAGAAGGTCAGAGGTGCGTCCTTTCTGGCCAGAGGCAGGGGTAGCGGAAAGAAGCTGCACAACACAGCTAGTTCCCAGGAACAGAAGTCCTCCCCGGCTTCCACTAAATCCACCGCATGACGCTGGGGCTCCACAGGAGCCAGGAGCGGTGGGGGCGCGTCTCCGAAATTTCAGCCACCAGTGGGTTCGCTCACAGGTGGATCCCTGGGGTATACAGATTGTGTCTCAGGGATACAAGCTGGAATTCGAAGTGATGCCCCCTCACCGTTACCTCAAATCGGCCCTGCCAGCTTCCCCCATAGAAAGGGAAGTAGTGTTAGCGTCAATTCACAAGTTATATCTCCAGCAGGTGGTGGTAAAGGTTCCCCTCCTTCAACAAGGAAGAGGATACTATTCCACAATGTTTGTGGTACCGGAACCGGACGGTTCGGTCAGACCCATATGGAATTTAAA
Source organism: Pseudophryne corroboree (assembly GCF_028390025.1). Classification (NCBI taxonomy): domain Eukaryota; kingdom Metazoa; phylum Chordata; class Amphibia; order Anura; family Myobatrachidae; genus Pseudophryne; species Pseudophryne corroboree. The sequence continues at coordinate 140,383,549 of NC_086453.1, forward strand.
ATCCCTGAACATTTATCTGAAAAGATTCAAGTTCAAAATGGAATCGCTCAGAGCGGTCATTGCAAGCCTGGAAGAGGGGGATTTTATGGTGTCTCTGGACATCAAGGATGCGTACTTGCATGTCCCCATTTATCCACCTCATCAGGAGTACCTCAGGTTTGTGGTACAGGACTGTCATTACCAATTCCAGACGTTGCCGTTTGGCCTGTCCACGGAACCGAGAATATTTACCAAGGTGATGGCGGAAATGATGGTGCTCCTTCGGAAGCAAGGGGTTACGATTATCCCATACTTGGACGATCTCCTCATAAAGGCGAGGTCCAGGGAGCGGTTGCTGATCAGCGTTGCACTCTCTCAGGAAGTGTTGGAACAGCACGGCTGGATTCTGAATATTCCAAAGTCACAGCTGATTCCTACGACGCGTCTGCCCTTCCTGGGCATGATTCTGGACACAAACCAGAAAAAGGTGTTTCTCCCGGAGGAGAAGGCTCAGGAGCTCGTGACTCTGGTCAGAGGCCTCCTAAAACCAAAACAGGTATCGGTGCATCACTGCACGCGAGTCCTGGGAAAGATGGTGGCGTCATACGAAGCCATTCCCTTCGGCAGGTTCCATGCGAGGATCTTTCAGTGGGATCTGTTGGACAAGTGGTCCGGATCGCATCTTCAGATGCATCGGCTGATCACCCTGTCCCCCAGGGCCAGGGTGTCTCTTCTGTGGTGGCTGCAAAGTGCTCACCTCCTCGAGGGCCGCAGGTTCGACATTCAGGACTGGGTCCTGGTGACCACGGATGCAAGCCTCTGAGGATGGGGGGCAGTCACTCAAGGAAGAAACTTCCAGGGGCTGTGGTCAAGTCAGGAGACTTGTCTGCACATCAATATCCTGGAACTAAGGGCCGTATACAACGCCCTGAGTCAAGCGGAGCCTCTGCTTCGAAACCAACCAGTGCTGATTCAGTCAGACAACATCACGGTAGTGGCCCATGTAAACCGCCAGGGCGGCACAAGAAGCAGGGTGGCAATGGCAGAAGCCACCAGGATTCTTCGTTGGGTGGAGAATCACGTACTAGCACTGTCAGCAGTGTTCATTCCGGGAGTGGACAACTGGGAAGCAGACTTCCTCAGCAGGCACGACCTCCACCCGGGAGAGTGGGGACTTCATCAAGAAGTCTTCACGCAGATTGCAAATCGATGGGAACTGCCACAGGTGGACATGATGGCGTCCCGTCTCAACAAAAAGCTAAAAAGATATTGCGCCAGGTCAAGGGTCCCTCAGGCGATAGCTGTGGACGCACTAGTAACACCGTGGGTGTTCCAGTCGGTCTATGTGTTTCCTCCTCTTCCTCTCATACCAAAGGTGCTGAGAATTGTAAGAAAAAGAGGAGTGAGAACAATACTCATTGTTCCGGATTGGCCAAGAAGGACTTGGTACCCGGAATTGCAAGAAATGCTCAGAGGACCCGTGGCCTCTGCCTCTCAGACAGGACCTGTTACAACAAGGGCCCTGTCTGTTCCAAGACTTACCGCGGCTGCGTTTGACGGCATGGCGGTTGAACGCCGGATCCTAGCGGATAAAGGCATTCCGGATGAAGTTATTCCTACGCTGATAAAGGCTAGGAAGGATGTGACAGCAAAGCATTATCACCGTATATGGCGAAAATATGTTGCTTGGTGTGAGGCCAGGAACGCCCCTACTGAGGAATTCCAGCTGGGTCGATTCCTGCACTTCCTACAGTCAGGAGTGACCATGGGCCTGAAATTAGGGTCCATAAAGGTCCAGATTTTGGCCCTATCCATTTTCTTCCAAAAAGAACTGGCTTCACTGCCTGAGGTTCAGACGTTTGTTGAGGGAGTGCTGCATATTCACCCCCCTTTTGTGCCACCAGTGGCACCTTGGGATCTTAACGTGGTGTTGAGTTTCCTGAAATCCCACTGGTGTGAGCCACTTAAGACCGTGGAGCTAAAGTATCTCACGTGGAAAGTGGTCATGCTGTTGGCCTTAGCTTCGGCTAGGCGTGTGTCAGAATTGGCGACTTTGTCATGTAAAAGCCCCTATCTGGTTTTCCATATGGATAGGGCAGAATTGCGGACTCATCCGCAATTTCTGCCAAAGGTGGGGTCATCCTTTCATTTGAACCAACCTATTGTGGTGCCTGCGGCTACTGGTGACTTGGAGGATTCCAAGTTGCTTGACGTAGTCCGGGCTTTGAAGATTTATGTGACCAGAACGGCTGGAGTCAGGAAGACTGACTCGTTGTTTGTCCTGTATACATCCAACAAGCTGGGTGCTCCTGCTTCAAAGCAAACTATTGCTCGCTGGATCTGTGGCACGATTCAGCAGGCTCATTCTGCGGCTGGGTTGCCGCATCCAAAATCAGTGAAAGCCCATTCCACGAGAAAGGTGGGCTCTTCTTGGGCGGCTGCCCGAGGGGTCTTGGCATTACAGCTTTGCCGAGCTGCTACTTGGTCTGGTTCAAACACATTTGCAAAGTTCTACAAGTTTGATACCCTGGCTGAGGAGGACCTTGAGTTTGCCTATTCGGTGCTGCAGAGTCATCCGCACTCTCCCGCCCGTTTGGGAGCTTTGGTATAATCCCCATGGTCCTTACGGAGTCCCCAGCATCCACTAGGACGTTAGAGAAAATAAGATTTTACTCACCGGTAAATCTATTTCTCGTAGTCCGTAGTGGATGCTGGGCGCCCGTCCCAAGTGCGGACTTTCTGCAATACGTGTATATAGTTATTTCTTACTAAAGGGTTATGTTATGTGGCATCGGTTGAGTGATGCTTGTTTGTTGTTCATACTGTTAACTGGGTAAGTTTATCACGAGTTATACGGTGTGATTGGTGTGGCTGGTATGAGTCTTACCCTGGATTCCAAAATCCTTTCCTTGTAATGTCAGCTCTTCCGGGCACAGTTTCTTTAACTGAGGTCTGGAGGAGGGGCATAGAGGGAGGAGCCAGTGCACACCAGGTAGTACCAAATCTTTCTTTAGAGTGCCCAGTCTCCTGCGGAGCCCGTCTATTCCCCATGGTCCTTACGGAGTCCCCAGCATCCACTACAGACTACGAGAAATAGATTTACCGGTGAGTAAAATCTTGTTTTTTGTACTGCCCTATGAGGCTTTGAACAAAAATCTGTGAATCTGGCTGTACTGTAAGTGGAGCACATAGCCTAAGTTACTTGTGGGAGAGAGAACATTGCAGCAAATAGTATTAACCCCTATCTGTATATGGTGTATATGAAACCTAAATGAATTGTGTATGTACACAACCTTTGTTTCCTGCACAAAATTATTAAAAATATTGTTTAAAATCACCTCGGGCCATGGGCCAGATTCAGTGAGCCTTGCTATATTACTGCAGGCTTGTAACAGTAGCCGAGGGCTATTCAATTGCAGCCCACAATAAGCCTGCAGGTTGCACATCACACAGATTTCTGTTCGTACCTCAGAAAGCTCAAACAGAAATCCACGTTAAGTAGAGCTTTCCTGCCCTTTTTGCGTCTCAACCTATATACAGATGACCCTTCTCATTGATCAGCGCATGCTAGCGATGTAGTCTGTCACACTTTGTTTTATTTATGCGAGTAAGATGCACATTTTGAGCGAGGAAAGCTGCGCTGCACCAATTGGGGCTGTTTGCTACGATTTGAACAACAGTGGACCTAATTCAGACCTGATCGCAGCAGCAACATTTTTCTCTAATGGGCAAAACCATGTGCAGTGCATTTGGGTGGTTTATTTGGTTTCTGTGCAGGGTAAATAATGGCTGCTTTATTTTTACTGTACAATTTAGATTTCAGGTTGAACACACCCCACCCAAATCTAACGCTCTCTGCACATGTTACATCTGCCCCCCCCCCCCCCCCCCCCCACCTGCAGTGCACATGGTTTTGCCCATTAGACAAAAATTTTGCTGCTGCGATCAGGTCTGAATTAGGCCCAGTGTTTGAGGACACATCTGTACATCAGCAGTGTTTCCAGAGGGAAATCTTCTTGCCAGGCAATCATAATTTCTCTGACGTCCTAGTGGATGCTGGGAACTCCGTAAGGACCATGGGGAATAGCGGCTCCGCAGGAGACTGGGCACAAAAGTAAAGCTTTAAGACTACCTGGTGTGCACTGGCTCCTCCCCCTATGACCCTCCTCCAAGCCTCAGTTAGATTTTTGTGCCCGGCCGAGAAGGGTGCACACTAGGGGCTCTCCTGAGCTTCTTAGTGAAAGTTTAGTTTTAGGTTTTTTATTTTCAGTGAGACCTGCTGGCAACAGGCTCACTGCATCGAGGGACTAAGGGGAGAAGAAGCGAACTCACCTGCGTGCAGAGTGGATTGGGCTTCTTAGGCTACTGGACACCATTAGCTCCAGAGGGACCGAACACAGGCCCAGCCTCGGAGCTCGGTCCCAGAGCCGCGCCGCCGGCCCCCTTACAGAGCCAGAAGCAAGAAGAGGTCCGGAAAAATCGGCGGCAGAAGACATCCTGTCTTCACCAAGGTAGCGCACAGCACTGCAGCTGTGCGCCATTGCTCCTCAGCACACTTCGGTCACTGAGGGTGCAGGGCGCTAGGGGGGGGGCGCCCTGAGCAGCAATAAAAACACCTTGGCTGGCGAAAATACATCACATATAGCCCCCAGGGCTATATGGATGAATTTTAACCCCTGCCAGATTCCACAGAAAAGCGGGAGAAAAGGCCGCCGAGAAGGGGGCGGAGCCTATCTCCTCAGCACACTGGCGCCATTTTCTCTCACAGCTCCGTTGGAGGGAAGCTCCCTGGCTCTCACCTGCCGTTACTACACTACAGAAAGGGGTTAAAAAAGAGAGGGGGGCACTAATTAGGCGCAGTATAACAATACAGCAGCTATAAGGGAAAAAACACTTATATAAGGTTATCCCTATATATATATATATATATATATATATATATATATATATACATATTTCTCTATCGTCCTAGTGGATGCTGGGGTTCCTGAAAGGACCATGGGGAATAGCGGCTCCGCAGGAGACAGGGCACAAAAAGTAAAGCTTTACGATCAGGTGGTGTGTACTGGCTCCTCCCCCTATGACCCTCCTCCAAGCCTCAGTTAGATTTTTGTGCCCGGCCGAGAAGGGTGCAATCTAGGTGGCTCTCCTAAAGAACTGCTTAGAAAAGTTTAGCTTAGGTTTTTTATTTTACAGTGAGTCCTGCTGGCAACAGGATCACTGCAACGAGGGACTTAGGGGAGAAGAAGTGAACTCGCCTGCGTGCAGGATGGATTGGCTTCTTGGCTACTGGACATCAGCTCCAGAGGGACGATCACAGGTACAGCCTGGATGGTCACCGGAGCCTTGCCGCCGGCCCCCTTGCAGATGCTGAAGTAAGAAGAGGTCCAGAATCGGCGGCAGAAGACTCCTCAGTCTTCTAAAGGTAGCGCACAGCACTGCAGCTGTGCGCCATTTTCCTCTCAGCACACTTCACACGGCAGTCACTGAGGGTGCAGGGCGCTGGGAGGGGGGCGCCCTGGGAGGCAAATGAAAACCTATTTTGGCTAAAAATACCTCACATATAGCCTCCGGAGGCTATATGGAGATATTTAACCCCTGCCAGAATCCGTTAAGAGCGGGAGACGAGGCCGCCGAAAAAGGGGCGGGGCCTATCTCCTCAGCACACAGCGCCATTTTCCCTCACAGAAAGGCTGGAGGGAAGGCTCCCAGGCTCTCCCCTGCACTGCACTACAGAAACGGGGTTAAAACAGAGAGGGGGGGCACTAATTTGGCGTTAGAAATATATAATAAAGATGCTATAAGGGAAAACACTTATATAAGGTTGTCCCTATATAATTATAGCGTTTTTGGTGTGTGCTGGCAAACTCTCCCTCTGTCTCTCCAAAGGGCTAGTGGGTCCTGTCCTCTATCAGAGCATTCCCTGTGTGTGTGCTGTGTGTCGGTACGTGTGTGTCGACATGTATGAGGACGATGTTGGTGAGGAGGCGGAGCAATTGCCTGTAATGGTGATGTCACTCTCTAGGGAGTCGACACCGGAATGGATGGCTTATTTAGGGAATTACGTGATAATGTCAACACGCTGCAAGGTCGGTTGACGACATGAGACGGCCGACAAACAATTAGTACCGGTCCAGACGTCTCAAAAACACCGTCAGGGGTTTTAAAACGCCCGTTTACTTTAGTCGGTCGACACAGACACAGACAGAGACAGGGACACTGAATCCAGTGTCGACGGTGAATAAACAAACGTATTCCTTATTAGGGCCACACGTTAAAGGCAATGAAGGAGGTGTTACATATTTCTGATACTACAAGTACCACAAAAGAGGGTATTATGTGGGATGTGAAAAAACTACCGTAGTTTTTCCTGAATCAGATAAATTAAATAAAGTGTGTGATGATGCGTGGGTTCCCCCCGATAGAAAATTAGGGGCGGTATACCCTTTCCCGCCAGAAGTTAGGGCGCGTTGGGAAACACCCCTTAGGGTGGCTAAGGCGCTCACACGCTTATCAAAACAAGTGGCGGTACCGTCTATAGATAGGGCCGTCCTCAAGGACCAGCTGACAGGAGGCTGGAAAATATCATAAAAAGTATATACACACATACTGGTGTTATACTGCGACCAGCGATCGCCTCAGCCTGGATGTGCAGAGCTGGGGTGGCTTGGTCGGATTCCCTGACTAAAAATATTGATACCCTTGACAGGGACAGTATTTTATTGACTATAGAGCATTTAAAGGATGCATTTCTATATATGCGAGATGCACAGAGGGATATTTGCACTCTGGCATCAAGAGTAAATGCGATGTCCATATCTGCCAGAAGATGTTATGGACACGACAGTGGTCAGGTGATGCAGATTCCAAACGGCACAAAGGTGTATTGCCGTATAAAGGAAGAGGAGTTATTTGGGGTCGGTCCATCGGACCTGGTGGCCACGGCAACTGCTGGAAAATCCACCGTTTTTACCCTAAGTCACATCTCTGCAGAAAAAGACACCGTCTTTTCAGCCTCAGTCCTTTCGTCCCTATAAGATCATATCTGCCCAGGGATAGAGGAAAGGGAAGAAGACTGCAGCAGGCAGCCCATTCCCAGGAACAGAAGCGTTCCACCGCTTCTGACAAGTTCTCAGCATGGCGCTGAGACCGTACAGGACCCCTGGATCCTACAAGTAGTATCCCAGGGGTACAGATTGGAATGTCGAGACGTTTCCCCTTCGCAGGCTCCTGAAGTCTGCTTTACCAAGGTCTCCCTCCGACAAGGAGGCAGTATGGGAAAAAATTCACAAGCTGTATTCCCAGCAGGTGATAATTAAATTACCTCTCCTACTACAAGAAAAGGGGTATTATTCCACACTATATTGTGGTACTGAAGCCAGAAGGCTAGGTGAGACTTATTCTAAAAAATTTTTGAACACTTACAAAGGTTCAAATCAAGATGGAGTCACTCAGAGCAGTGATAACGAACCAGGAAGAAGGGGACTATATAGTGTCCCGGGACATCAGGGATGCTTACCTCTATGTCCCAAATTTGCCCTTCTCACTAAGGGTACCTCAGGTTCGTGGTGCAGAACTGTCACTATCAGTTTCAGACGCTGCCGTTTGGATTGTCCACGGCACCCCGGGTCTTTACCAAGGTAATGGCCGAAATGATGATTCTTCTTCGAAGAAAAGGCGTCTTAATTATCCCTTACTTGGACGATCTCCTGATAAGGGCATAGTCCAGGGAACAGTTGGAGGTCGGAGTAGCACTATCTCGGATACTGCTTTAACAGCACGGGTGGATTCTAAATATTCCAAAATCGCAGCTGATCCCGACGACACGTCTGCTGTGCCTAGGGATGATTCTGGACACAGTCCAGAAAAAGGTGTTTCTCCCGGAAGAGAAAGCCAGGGAGTTATCCGAGCTAGTCAGGAACCTCCTAAAAACAGTGCATCATTGCACAAGGGTCCTGGTAAAAATGGTGGCTTCCTACGAAGCAATTCCATTCGGCAGATTTCACGCAAGAACTTTTCAGTGGGATCTGCTGGACAAATGGTCCGGATCGCATCTTCAGATGCATCAGCGGATAACCCTATATCCAAGGACAAGGGTGTCTCTCCTGTGGTGGTTATAGAGTGCTCATCTTCTAGAGGGCCGCAGATTCGGCATTCAGGATTGGATGCTGGTGACCACGGAGCCCAGCCCGAGAGGCTGGGGAGCAGTCACACAAGGAAAAAATTTCCAGGGAGTGTGATCAAGTCTGGAGACTTTTCTCCACATAAATATACTGGAGCTAAGGGTAAAATTATAATGCTCTAAGCTTAGCAAGACCTCTGCTTCAAGGTCAGCCGGTATTGATCCAGTGGGAAAAACATCACGGCAGTCGCCCACGTAAACAGACAGGGCGACACAAGAAGCAGGAGGGCAATGGCAAAAACTGCAAGGACTTTTCGCTGGGCGGAAAATCATGTGATAGCACTGTCAGCAGTGTTTCATCCCGGGAATGGAAACTGGGAAGCAGACTTCCTCAGCAGGCACGACCTCCACCCGGGAGAGTGGAAACTTCATCGGGAAGTTTTTTCCACATGATTGTAAACCGTTGGGAAATACCAAAGGTGGACATGATGGCGTCCCGTCTGAACAAAAAACGGGACAGGTATTGCGCCAGGTCAAGAGACCCTCAGGCAATAGTTCTGGACGTTCTGGTAACACCGTGGGTGTACCAGTCGGTGTATGTGTTCCCTCCTCTGCTTCTCATACCTAAGGTGCTGAGAATTATAAGACGTAGAGGAGTAAGAACTATACTCATGGCTCCGGATTGGCCAAGAAGGACTTGGTACCCGGAACTTCAAGAGATGCTTACAGAGGTCTTATGGCCTCTGCTGCTAAGAAGGGATTTGCTTCAGCAAGTACCATGTCTGTTCCAAGACTTACCGCAGCTGCGTTTGTCGGCATGGCGGTGGAACGCCGGATCCTAAGGGAAAAAGGCATTCCGGAAGAGGTCATTCCTACCCTGGTCAAAGCCAGAAAGGAGGTGACCGCACAACATTATCACCACATGTGGCGAAAATATGTTGCGTGGTGTGAGGCCAGGATGGACCCACAAAGAAATTTCAACTCGGTCGTTTCCTGCATTTCCTGCAAACAGGAGTGTCTATGGGCCGCAAATTGGGGTCCATTAAGGTTCAAATTTCGGCCCTGTCGATTTTCTTCCAGAAAGAATTGGCTTCAGTTCCTGAAGTCCAGAAGTTTGTCAAGGGAGTATTGCATATACAACCCCCTTTTGTGCCTCCAGTGGCACTGTGGGATCTCAACGTAGTTCTGGGATTCCTCAAATCACATTGGTTTAAAACTAGAGATGAGCGCCTGAAATTTTTCGGGTTTTGTGTTTTGGTTTTGGGTTCGGTTCCGCGGCCGTGTTTTGGGTTCGACCGCGTTTTGGCAAAACCTCACCGAATTTTTTTTGTCGGATTCGGGTGTGTTTTGGATTCGGGTGGTTTTTTCAAAAAACCCTAAAAAACATCTTAAAACATTGAATTTGGGGGTCATTTTGATCCCATAGTATTATTAACCTCAATAACCATAATTAACACTCATTTTCAGTCTATTCTGAACACCTTACACCTCACAATATTATTTTTAGTCCTAAAATTTGCACCGAGGTCGCTGGATGACTAAGCTCAGCGACCCTAGTGGCCGACACAAACACCGGGCCCATCTAGGAGTGGCACTGCAGTGTCACGCAGGATGTCCCTTCCAAAAAACCCTCCCCAAACAGCACATGACGCAAAGAAAAAAAGAGGCGCAATGAGGTAGCTGTGTGAGTAAGATTAGCGACCCTAGTGGCCGACACAAACACCGGGCCCATCTAGGAGTGGCACTGCAGTGTCACGCAGGATGTCCCTTCCAAAAAACCCTCCCCAAACAGCACATGACGCAAAGAAAAAAAGAGGCGCAATGAGGTAGCTGACTGTGTGAGAAAGATAAGCGACCCTAGTGGCCGACACAAACACCGGGCCCATCTAGGAGTGGCACTGCAGTGTCACGCAGGATGTCCCTTCCAAAAAACCCTCCCCAAACAGCACATGACGCAAAGAAAAAAAGAGGCGCAATGAGGTAGCTGTGTGAGTAAGATTAGCGACCCTAGTGGCCGACACAAACACCTGGCCCATCTAGGAGTGGCACTGCAGTGTCACGCAGGATGTCCCTTCCAAAAAACCCTCCCCAAACAGCACATGACGCAAAGAAAAAAAGAGGCGCAATGAGATAGCTGACTGTGTGAGAAAGATAAGCGACCCTAGTGGCCGACACAAACACCGGGCCCATCTAGGAGTGGCACTGCAGTGTCACGCAGGATGTCCCTTCCAAAAAACCCTCCCCAAACAGCACATGACGCAAAGAAAAAAAGAGGCGCAATGAGGTAGCTGACTGTGTGAGAAAGATAAGCGACCCTAGTGGCCGACACAAACACCGGGCCCATCTAGGAGTGGCACTGCAGTGTCACGCAGGATGTCCCTTCCAAAAAACCCTCCCCAAACAGCACATGACGCAAAGAAAAATAAAAGAAAAAAGAGGTGCAAGATGGAATTGTCCTTGGGCCCTTCCCACCCACCCTTATGTTGTATAAACAAAACAGGACATGCACACTTTAACCAACCCATCATTTCAGTGACAGGGTCTGCCACACGACTGTGACTGAAATGACGGGTTGGTTTGGACCCCCACCAAAAAAGAAGCAATTAATCTCTCCTTGCACAAACTGGCTCTACAGAGGCAAGATGTCCACCTCATCATCATCCTCCGATATATCACCGTGTACATCCCCCTCCTCACAGATTATCAATTCGTCCCCACTGGAATCCACCATGTCAGCTCCCTGTGTACTTTGTGGAGGCAATTGCTGCTGGTCAATGTCTCCGCGGAGGAATTGATTATAATTCATTTTAATGAACATCATCTTCTCCACATTTTCTGGATGTAACCTCGTACGCCGATTGCTGACAAGGTGAGCGGCGGCACTAAACACTCTTTCGGAGTACACACTTGTGGGAGGGCAACTTAGGTAGAATAAAGCCAGTTTGTGCAAGGGCCTCCAAATTGCCTCTTTTTCCTGCCAGTATAAGTACGGACTGTGTGACGTGCCTACTTGGATGCGGTCACTCATATAATCCTCCACCATTCTATCAATGGTGAGAGAATCATATGCAGTGACAGTAGACGACATGTCCGTAATGGTTGTCAGGTCCTTCAGTCCGGACCAGATGTCAGCATCAGCAGTCGCTCCAGACTGCCCTGCATCACCGCCAGCGGGTGGGCTCGGAATTCGGATTTGGGATTTCGAAGAATGCACAGTTCTTTGCTGTGCTGCTTTTGCCAGCTTGAGTCTTTTCATTTTTCTAGCGAGAGGCTGAGTGCTTCCATCCTCATGTGAAGCTGAACCACTAGCCATGAACATAGGCCAGGGCCTCAGCCGTTCCTTGCCACTCCGTGTGGTAAATGGCATATTGGCAAGTTTACGCTTCTCCTCCGACAATTTTATTTTAGGTTTTGGAGTCCTTTTTTTTCTGATATTTGGTGTTTTGGATTTGACATGCTCTGTACTATGACATTGGGCATCGGCCTTGGCAGACGACGTTGCTGGCATTTCATCGTCTCGGCCATGACTAGTGGCAGCAGCTTCAGCACGAGGTGGAAGTGGATCTTGATCTTTCCCTAATTTTGGAACCTCAACTTTTTTGTTCTCCATATTTTATAGGCAGAACTAAAAGGCACCTCAGGTAAACAATGGAGATGGATGGATTGGATACTAGTATACAATTATGGACGGACTGCCACGGTTAGGTGGTATAAAAAAACCACGGTTAGGTGGTATATAATACAATTATGGATGGACGGACTGCCTGCCGAGTTCCGACACAGAGGTAGCCACAGCCGTGAACTACCGCACTGTACACTGGTTGATAAAGAGATAGTAGTATACTCGTAACAACTAGTATGACACTATGACGACGGTATAAAGAATGAAAAAAAAACCACGGTTAGGTGGTATATATTATAATAATAATACAATTATGGATGGACGGACTGCCTGCCGACTGCCGACACAGAGGTAGCCACAGCCGTGAACTACCGCACTGTACACTGGTTGATAAAGAGATAGTAGTATACTCGTAACAACTAGTATGACACTATGACGACGGTATAAAGAATGAAAAAAAAACCACGGTTAGGTGGTATATATTATAATAATAATACAATTATGGATGGACGGACTGCCTGCCGACTGCCGACACAGAGGTAGCCACAGCCGTGAACTACCGCACTGTACGCTGGTTGATAAAGAGATAGTAGTATACTCGTAACAACTAGTATGACACTATGACGACGGTATAAAGAATGAAAAAAAAACCACGGTTAGGTGGTATATATAATAATAATAATACAATTATGGATGGACGGACTGCCTGCCGACTGCCGACACAGAGGTAGCCACAGCCGTGAACTACCGCACTGTACACTGGTTGATAAAGAGATAGTAGTATACTCGTAACAACTAGTATGACACTATGACGACGGTATAAAGAATGAAAAAAAAACCACGGTTAGGTGGTATATATTATAATAATAATACAATTATGGATGGACGGACTGCCTGCCGACTGCCGACACAGAGGTAGCCACAGCCGTGAACTACCGCACTGTACACTGGTTGATAAAGAGATAGTAGTATACTCGTAACAACTAGTATGACACTATGACGACGGTATAAAGAATGAAAAAAAAACCACGGTTAGGTGGTATATATTATAATAATAATACAATTATGGATGGACGGACTGCCTGCCGACTGCCGACACAGAGGTAGCCACAGCCGTGAACTACCGCACTGTACACTGGTTGATAAAGAGATAGTAGTATACTCGTAACAACTAGTATGACACTATGACGACGGTATAAAGAATGAAAAAAAAACCACGGTTAGGTGGTATATATTATAATAATAATAATACAATTATGGATGGACGGACTGCCTGCCGACTGCCGACACAGAGGTAGCCACAGCCGTGAACTACCGCACTGTACACTGGTTGATAAAGAGATAGTAGTATACTCGTAACAACTAGTATGACACTATGACGACGGTATAAAGAAAGAAAAAAAAATACCACAGTTAGGTGGTATATATTATAATAATAATACAATTATGGATGGACGGACTGCCTGCCGACTGCCGACACAGAGGTAGCCACAGCCGTGAACTACCGCACTGTACACTGGTTGATAAAGAGATAGTAGTATACTCGTAACAACTAGTATGACACTATGACGGTATAAAGAATGAAAAAAAAACCACGGTTAGGTGGTATATATTATAATAATAATACAATTATGGATGGACGGACTGCCTGCCGACTGCCGACACAGAGGTAGCCACAGCCGTGAACTACCGCACTGTACACTGGTTGATAAAGAGATAGTAGTATACTCGTAACAACTAGTATGACACTATGACGACGGTATAAAGAAAGAAAAAAAAATACCACGGTTAGGTGGTATATATTGTAATACAATTATGGATGGACGGACTGCCTGCCGAGTTCCGACTGCCGACACAGAGGTAGCCACAGCCGTGAACTACCGCACTGTACTGTGTCTGCTGCTAATATAGACTGGTTGATAAAGAGATAGTATACAATACATACAACAATATACTACTATACTGGTGGTCAGGCACTGGTCACCACTAGTCACACTGGCAGTGGCACTCCTGCAGCAAAAGTGTGCACTGTTTAATTTTAAATTAATATAATATTATGTACTCCTGGGGGCTCCTGCTATAACAACCTGCAGTGCTCCCCAGTCTCCCCCACAATTATTATAAGCTTTGCCTTTTATACATTGATGTGCAGCACACTGGGCTGAGCTGAGTGCACACAGACTGAGTCACACTGTGTGACTGGCTGCTGCTGTGTATCGTTTTTTTTCAGGCAGAGAACGGATATAGCAGAGAACGGATATATTATATTAAAATAAATAAAAGTTAACTAACAACAACTGCACTGGTCACTGTGGTAAACTCTGTCTGACTCTGCACAATCTCTCTCTCTCTTCTAATCTAATTTCTAATGGAGAGGACGCCAGCCACGTCCTCTCCCTATCAATCTCAATGCACGTGTGAAAATGGCGGCGACGCGCGGCTCCTTATATAGAATCCGAGTCTCGCGAGAATCCGACAGCGTCATGATGACGTTCGGGCGCGCTCGGGTTAACCGAGCAAGGCGGGAGGATCCGAGTCTGCTCGGACCCGTGAAAAAAACATGAAGTTCGTGCGGGTTCGGTTTCAGAGAAACCGAACCCGCTCATCTCTATTTAAAACCAGTCAAATCTGTGGATTTGAAGCATCTCACATGAAAAGTGACCATGCTCTTGGCCCTGGCCTGGACCAGGCGAGTGTCAAATTGGTGGTTTTTTCTCAAAAAAGCCCATATCTGTTTGTCCATTCGGACAGGGCAGAGCTGCGGACTCGTCCCCAGTTCTCTCCCTAAGGTGGTGTCAGTGTTTCACCTGAACCAGCTTATTGTGGTGCCTTGCACCTACTAGGGACTTGGAGGACTCCAAGTTGCTAGATGTTGTCAGGGCCCTGAAAATATGTTCCAGGACGGCTGGAGTCAGGAAAACTGACTTGCTGTTATCCTGTATGCACCCAACAAACTGGGTGCTCTTGCTTCTAAGCAGACTATTGCTAGTTGGATGTGTAATACAATTCAGCTTGCACATTCTGTGGCAGGCCTGCCACAGCCAAAATATGTAAATGCCCATTCCACAAGGAAGGTGGGCTCATCTTGGGCGGCTGCCCGAGGGGTCTCGGCTTTACAACTTTGCCGAGCGGTTATTTAGTCAGGGGCAAACACGTTTGTAAAATCCTACAAATTTGATACCCTGGCTAAGGAGGACCTGGAGTTCTCTCATTCGGTGCTGCAGAGTCATCCGCACTCTCCCGCCCGTTTGGGAGCTTTGGTATTATCCCCATGGTCCTTTCAGGAACCCCAGCATCCACTAGGACGATAGAGAAAATAAGAATTTACTTACCGATAATTCTATTTCTCGGAGTCCGTAGTGGATGCTGGGCGCCCATCCCAAGTGCGGATTGTCTGCAATACTTGTACATAGTTACAAAAATCGGGTTATTATTGTTGTGAGCCATCTTTTCAGAGGCTCCGCTGTTATCATACTGTTAACTGGGTTCAGATCACAGGTTGTACAGTGTGATTGGTGTGGCTGGTATGAGTCTTACCCGGGATTCAAAATCCTTCCTTATTGTGTACGCTCGTCCGGGCACAGTACCTAACTGAGGCTTGGAGGAGGGTCATAGGGGGAGGAGCCAGTACACACCACCTGATCGTAAAGCTTTACTTTTTGTGCCCTGTCTCCTGCGGAGCCGCTATTCCCCATGGTCCTTTCAGGAACCCCAGCATCCACTACGGACTCCGAGAAATAGAATTATCGGTAAGTAAATTCTTATTATATAGCGCTCTGGTGTGTGCTGGCATACTCTCCCTCTGTCTCCCCAAAGGGCTAGTGGGGTCCTGTCCTCTATCAGAGCATTCCCTGTGTGTGTGCTGTGTGTCGGTACGTTGTGTCGACATGTATGAGGAGGAAAATGAGGTGGAGGCGGAGCAATTGTTTGTAACAGAGATGTCACCCCCTAGGGAGTCGACACCTGAGTGGATGAGCTTATGGAAGGAATTATGTGACAGTGTCAGCTCTTTACAAAAGATTGATGACATGAGACAGCCGGCGACTCAGCCTGTGCCTGTCCAGGTGTCTCAAAAGCCATCTGGGGCTCTAAAACGCCCGTTACCGCAGATGGCAGATACAGACGCCGACACGGATACTGACTCCAGTGTCGACGATTAAGAGACGAATGTGACTTCCAGTAGGGCCACACGTTACATGATTGAGGCTATGGAAAATGTTTTTACACATTTCTGATAATACCAGTACCACTAAAAAGGGTATTATGTTGGGTGAGAAAAAACTGCCTGTAGTTTTTCCTGCATCTGAGGAATTTAAATGAAGTGTGTGATGATGCGTGGGTTTCCCCCGATAAAAACTGTTAATTCCTAAAAAGTTATTAGCAAAAGCGCTCACACGCTTGTCTAAACAGGTGGCACTACCGTCCCCGGATACGGCAGCCCTTAAAGAACCTGCTGACCAGAAAGCAGTAAAATATCCTAAAATGTATATACACTCACACGGGTGTGATACTGCGACCAGCAATCGCCTCAGCCTGGATGTGCAGTGCTGGGGTGGCTTGGTCGGATTCCCTGACTGACAATATTGATACCCTAGATAGGGACAGTATATTACTAACTATAGAGCATTTAAAAGATGCATTTCTATATATGCGTGATGCACAGAGGGATATTTGCCGACTGGCATCAAGAGTAGGTGCGCTGTCCATTTCTGCCAGAAGAGGGTTATGGACAAGACAGTGGTCAGGTGATGCTGATTCCAAAAGGCATATGGAAGTATCGCCTTATAAAAGGGAGGAGTTATTTGGGGTAGGTCTAACAGACCTGGTGGCCACGGCAACGGCTGGAAAATCCACATTTTTACCCCAGGTAGCTTCTCAACCTAAGAAGACGCCGTATTATCAGGCGCAGTCCTTTCGGCCCCATAAGGCCAAGCGGGCAAAAGGCGCCTCATTTCTGCCCCGTGGCAGAGGGAGAGGAAAAAGGCTGCAGCAGACGCTGGGGCTTTACAAACGGTCTCAAGCACGGTGGGGGCCCGTCTCAAGAAATTCGAGACGTCTCCCCCTCGCCGTTTCATAAAGTCTGCTTTACCGACGTCTCCCTCAGACAGGGAGACAGTATTGCAAGCCATTCACAGGCTGTATTCCCAGCAGGTGATAATCAAGGTACCCCTCCTGCAACAGGGAAAGGGGTACTATTCCACACTATTTGTGGTACCGAAGCCGGACGGCTCGGTGAGACCAATTTTAAATCTAAAATCCTTGAACACTTACATACAAAGGTTCAAATTCAAGATGGAGTCACTCAGAGCAGTGATTGCAAACCTGGAAGAAGGGGACTATATGGTCTCTCTGGACATCAAAGATGCTTACCTACATGTCCCAATTTACCCTTCTCCAAGGGTACCTCAGGTTTGTGGTACAGAACTGTCACTATCAGTTTCAGACGCTGCCGTTTGGATCGTCCACGGCACCCCGGGTCTTTACCAAGATAATGGCCGAAATGATGATACTCCTTCGAAAGAAGGGAGTTTTAGTTATCCCTTACTTGGACGATCTCCTGATAAGGGCAAGATCCAGGGAACAGTTGGAAGTCGGGGTAGCACTATCTCAAATAGTGCTGCGGCAGCACGGTTGGATTCTCAATATTCCAAAATCGCAGCTGATCCCGACGACACGCCTTCTATTCCTAGGGATGATCCTGGACACTGTCCAGAAAAAGGTGTTTTCTCCCGGAGGAGAAAGCCAGGGAGTTATCCGAACTAGTCAGAAACCTCCTAAAACCAGGCCAAGTGTCAGTGCATCAGTGCACAAGGGTCCTGGGAAAAATGGTGGCTTCCTACGAAGCAATTCCATTCGGCAGATTCCACGCAAGAACTTTCCAGTGGGACCTGCTGGACAAATGGTCCGGATCGCATCTTCAGATGCATCAGCGGATAACCCTGTCACCAAAGACAAGGATGTCTCTCCTGTGGTGGTTGCAGAGTGCTCATCTTCTAGAGGGCCGCAGATTCGGCATTCAGGACTGGGTCCTGGTGACCACGGATGCCAGCCTGCGAGGCTGGGGAGCAGTCACACAGGGAAGAAATTTCCAGGGCTTGTGGTCAAGCCTGGAGACATCACTTCACATAAATATTTTGGAGCTAAGGGCCATTTACAATGCCCTAAGCCAAGCAAGACCTCTGCTTCAAGGTCAGCCGGTGCTGATCCAGTCGGACAACATCACGGCAGTCGCCCACGTAAACAGACAGGGCGGCACAAGAAGCAGGAGGGCAATGGCAGAAGCTGCAAGGATTTTCGCTGGGCGGAAAATCATGTGATAGCACTGTCGGCAGTGTTCATTCCGGGAGTGGACAACTGGGAAGCAGACTTCCTCAGCAGGCACGACCTCCACCCGGGAGAGTGGGGACTTCACCCAGAAGTCTTCCACATGATTGTAAACCATTGGGAAAAACCAAAGGTGGACATGATGGCGTCCCGCCTAAACAAAAAATTGGACAGGTATTGCGCCAGGTCAAGGGACCCTCAGGCAATAGCTGTGGACGCTCTGGTAACACCGTGGGTGTACCAGTCAGTGTATGTGTTCCCTCCTCTTCCTCTCATACCAAAAGTACTGAGAATTATAAGACGGAGGGGAGTAAGAACTATACTCGTGGCTCCGGATTGGCCAAGAAGGACTTGGTACCCGGAACTTCAAGAGATGCTCACGGAGGACCCGTGGCCTCTACCTCTAAGAAGGGACCTGCTCCAGCAAGGACCCTGTCTATTCCAAGACTTACCGCGGCTGCGTTTGACGGCAGGGCGGTTGAACGCCGGATCCTGAAGGAAAAAGGCATTCCGGATGAAGTCATCCCTACCCTGGTCAAGCCAGGAAGGATGTAACCGCAAAACATTATCACCGCATTTGGCGAAAATATGTTGCGTGGTGTGAGGCCAGTAAGGTCCCGATGGAGGAATTTCAACTAGGTCGATTCCTGCATTTCCTGTAAACAGGAGTGTCTATGGGCCTAAAATTGGGATCCATTAAGGTTCAAATTTCGGCCCTGTCAATTTTCTTCCAGAAAGAACTAGCTTCACTACCTGAAGTTCAGACGTCTGTAAAAAGGGGTACTGCATATACAGCCTCCTTTTGTGCCTCCAGTGGCACCTTGGGATCTCAATGTAGTTTTGGGGTTCCTAAAGTCACATTGGTTTGAACCACTTGAATCTGTGGAGTTAAAATATCTCACATGGAAAGTGGTCATGTTGTTGGCCCTGGCCTCGGCCAGGCACGTGTCAGAATTGGCGGGCTTTATCCTGTAAAAGCCCTTATCTGATCTTCCATTCAGACAGGGCGGAATTGAGGACTCGTCCTCATTTTCTCCCTAAGGTGGTTTCAGTGTTTCATCTGAACCAACCTATTGTGGTACCTGCGGCTACTAGTGACTTGGAGGACTCCAAGTTGTTGGACGTAGTCAGGGCCTTGAAAATATATGTTTCCAGGACGGCTGGAGTCAGGAAATCTGACTCGCTGTTTATCCTGTATGCACCCAACAAGCTGGGTGCTCCTGCTTCAGACTATTGCTCGTTGGATTTGTAGTACAATTCGGCTTGCACATTCTGTGGCAGGCCTGCCACAGCCAAAATCTGTAAAAGCCCATTCCACAAGGAAGGTGGGCTCATCTTGGGCGGCTGCCCGAGGGGTCTCGGCGTTACAACTTTGCCGAGCAGCTACTTGGTCAGGGGCAAACACGTTTGCTAAATTCTACAAATTTGATACCCTGGCTGAGGAGGACCTGGAGTTCTCTCATTCGGTGCTGCAGAGTCATCCGCACTCTCCCGCCCGTTTGGGAGCTTTGGTATAATCCCCATGGTCCTTACGGAGTTCCCAGCATCCACTAGGACGTCAGAGAAAATAAGAATTTACTTACCGATAATTCTATTTCTCGTAGTCCGTAGTGGATGCTGGGCGCCCATCCCAAGTGCGGATTGTCTGCAATACTTGTACATAGTTATTGTTACAAAAATCGGGTTATTATTGTTGTGAGCCATCTTTTTCAGAGGCTCCTCTGTTATCATGCTGTTAACTGGATTCAGATCACAGGTTGTACGGTGTGATTGGTGTGGCTGGTATGAGTCTTACCCGGGATTCAAAATCCTTCCTTATTGTGTACGCTCGTCCGGGCACAGTATCCTAACTGAGGCTTGGAGGAGGGTCATAGGGGGAGGAGCCAGTGCACACCAGGTAGTCCTAAAGCTTTACTTTTGTGCCCAGTCTCCTGCGGACTACGAGAAATAGAATTATCGGTAAGTAAATTCTTATTATAACTTAGAAACAATGTAGTTACTGGAAAGCAGCAATTTAATTGTTTGAACTATGGAAAAACAGCATGTCAGAATGCTAATATCACAGAAATACAGCCTAGTCATAAATGCATCAAGCATTTCAAAAATAGCAAATAAATTTGTTTCTAATAAATAAGCAAATCATCGAACAAGTTGTAACCCGACACAGGAAAAATTGTTCCATCTCAAACTCGCTTTTTTGCATCCAGCTCGATCCCGTATATGCCAAATGTTAGCTCCTGGCAAACCTTTCTGCCACCGTTGCGATTTCCCCTCTTTTTCTGCGAGAAGTGGTCTATTAGCACTATGCCCCCTTCAGCTTGATTTGAAGTGTAAGAGTGGACCGCGGTTTTACACAACATGTAAAGCCATTCCTTTGTGTATTGAGTGCAGAAAAGGAGAGAATGGCTATACATTGTCCCCAGACAGCCCGCAGGTGAGGTGCTTCCTGCGCAGTGTCAGTCTATTGATCCACATCCTTTTTGCTGGCTCAGTCTCTCTCCAGTGTACTGTGTGGTTTAGGGAGTAGCAGTAAGAGTTTCAGGGTTTTTCTCAAAATCTGTTACTGGTCACAGGATTTAATTTTATTTTCTCTGACGTCCTAGTGGATGCTGGGAACTCCGTAAGGACCATGGGAACTCCGTAAGGACCATGGGGAATAGCGGCTCCACAGGAGACTGGGCACAACTAAAGAAAGCTTTAGGTCACCTGGTGTGCACTGGCTCCTCCCACTATGACCCTCCTCCAAGCCTCAGTTAGATTTTGTGCCCGGCCGAGGTTTGAAGCACACTAGGGGCTCTCCTGAGCCCTTAGAAAGAAAGTATAGATTTAGGTTTTTTATTTTCAGTGAGAACAGGCTCACTGCAGCGAGGGACTAAGGGGAGAAGAAGCGAACTCGCCTGCTTGCAGCCGGATTGGGCTTCTTAGGCTACTGGACACCATTAGCTCCAGAGGGATCGACCGCAGGCCCAGTCCTTGGTGTTCGGTCCCGGAGCCGCGCCGCCGTCCCCCTTACAGAGCCAGAAGCAAGAAGAGGTCCGGAAAATCGGCGGCAGAAGACATCAGTCTTCACCAAGGTAGCGCACAGCACTGCAGCTGTGCGCCATTGCTCCTCATGTACACCTCACACTCCGGTCACTGAGGGTGCAGGGCGCTTGGGGGGGGCGCCCTGAGCAGCAATATTAACACCTTGGCTGGCAAAAATACCACAATATATAGCCCCAGAGGCTATATATGTGGTAAATACCCCTGCCAGAATCCAGAAAAAAGCGGTAGAAAAGTCCGCGAAAAAGGGGCGGAGCTATCTCCCTCAGACACACTGGCGCCATTTTCTCTTCACAGTGCAGCTGGAAGAAAGCTCCCCAGGCTCTCCCCTGTAGTTTTCAGGCTCAAAGGGTTAAAAAGAGAGGGGGGGCACTAAATTTAGGCGCAATATTATATATACAAGCAGCTATTGGGGAAATTTCACTCAGTTATAGTGTTAATCCCCACATTATATAGCGCTCTGGTGTGTGCTGGCATACTCTCTCTCTCTGTCTCCCCAAAGGGCTTTGTGGGGTCCTGTCCTCAGTCAGAGCATTCCCTGTGTGTGTGCGGTGTGTCGGTACAGCTGTGTCGACATGTTTAATGAGGAGGCTTATATGGTGACGGAGCAGATGCCGATAAATGTGATGTCGCCCCCTGTGGGGCCGACACCAGAGTGGATGGTTAGGTGAAAGGTATTAACCGACAGTGTCAACTCCTTACATAAAAGGGTGGATGACGTAACAGCTGTGGGACAGCCGGCTTCTCAGTCCGCGCCTGCCCAGGCGTCTCAAAGGCCATCAGGGGCTCAAAAAAAACGCCCGCTCACTCAGATGGCAGACACAGATGTCGACACGGAGTCTGACTCCAGTGTCGACAAGGTTGAGACATATACACAATCCACTAGGAACATCCGTGACTTAATCCCGGCAATAAAAAATGTGTTACACATTTCTGACATTAACCCAAGTACCACTAAAAAAGGGTTTTATGTTTGGGGAGAAAAAGCAGGCAGTGTTTTGTTCCCCCATCAGATGAATGAATGAAGTGTGTGAAAAGCGTGGTTTCCCCCGATAAGAAACTGGTAATTTCTAAAAAGTTACTGATAGCGTACCCTTTCCCGCCAGAGGATAAGTTACGCTGGGAGATATCCCCTAGGGTGGATAAGGCGCTCACACGGTTGTCAAAAAAGGTGGCACTGCTGTTTTAGGAACGGCCACTTTGAAGGTACCTGTTGATAAAAAGCAGGAGGCTATCCTGAAGTCTGTATTTACACACTCGGGTACTAGACTGAGACCTGCAGATCGTGCTGCTGCAGCGTGGTCGGTGACCCTGTCACACATGAGAACATATTAAAGACGTCGTCTTATATATGAGGGATGCACAGAGGGATATTTTGCCGGCTGGCATCCAAAATGAATGTAATGACCATTCTGTCAGGAGGGTATTAGAGACCTGTCACTGGACAGGTGATGCTGACTTTAAAAGGCGCATAGAGACTCTGCCTTATAAGGGTGAGGAATTATTTGGGGATGGTCTCTGGGACCTCGTATCCATTACCTCAGGTTTCCTCACAGACTAAGAAAGCACTGTATTATCAGGTACAGTCCTTTCGGCTTCAGAAAAGCAAGCGGGTCAAAGGCGCTTCCTTTCTGTACAGAGACATGGGGAGAGGGAAAAAGCTGCACCAGTCAGCCTGTTCCCAGAATCAAAATTCTTCTCTCGCTTCCTCTGAGTCCACAGCATGACGCGGGGGCTCCACATGTGTAGCCAGGTACGGTGGGGGGCCGTCTCAAAAAATTTCAGCGATCAGTGGGCTCGCTCACAGGTGGATCCCGGTTTCATTCAAGTAGTATTTCAGGGGTACAAGCTGGAATTCGAGATGTCTCCCCCCCGCCGTTTCCTCAAATATGCCTTGCCGACAACTCCCTCAGGCAGGGAGGCTGCGCTAGAGGCAATTAATAAGCTGTATTCCCAGCAGGTAATACTCAAGGTGCCCCTACTTCAACAAGGACGGGGTTACTATTCCAGACGGTTCGGAGTACCGAAACCGCATGGTTCGGTGTGACCCATTTTATATTTAAAATCCTTGAACACATACATAAAAAAAAAATAAAAAAATTCAAGTTCAAGATGGAATCGCTCAGGGCGGTTATTGCAAGCCTGGACGAGGGGGATTACATGGGATCCCGGGACATCAAGGATGCTTACCTGCATGTCCCCATTTACCATCCTCGCCAGGAGTACCTCAGATTTGTGGTACAGGATTACCATTACCAAGTCCAGACACTGCCGTTTGGACTGTACATGGCACCGAGGGTGTTTACCAAGGTAATGGCCGAAATGATGATACTCCTTCGAAAAAAGGGAGTTTTAATTATCCCGTACTTGGACAATATCCTTATAAGGGCAAGGTCCAAGGAGCAGTTGCTAGTCGGGGTAGCACTATTTTGGAAAGTGCTAAAACAGCACGGTTGGATTCTAAACAGTCCAAAGTCACAGCTGGTTCCTACGACACGTCTACTGTTCCTGGGGATGGTTCTGGACACAGAACAGAAATAAGTGTTTCTCCCGGAGGAGAAAGCCAAGGAACTGTCATCTCTAGTCCGAGACCTCCTGAAGCAAAAACAGGTATCGGTGCATCATTGCACGCGAGTCCTGGGAAAAAATGGTAGCTTCCTACGAAGCAATCCCATTCGGCAGGTTCCATGCAAGAGGGCCGCAGGTTCGGCATACAGGACTAGGTCCTAGTGACCATGGATGCCAGCCTTTGAGGCTGGGGGGCAGTCACACAGGGAAAAAACTTCCAGGGACTTTGGTCAAGTCAAGTGACTTCCCTACACATAAATATTCTGGAACTGAGGGCCATTTACAATGCCCTGAGTCAGGCAAGGCCTCTGCTTCAAAACCAGCCGGTACTGATCCAATCAGACAACATCACGGCAGTCGCCCATGTAAACCAACGGGGCGGCACAAGAAGCAGGATGGCGATGGCAGAAGCCACAAGGATTCTCCGATGGGCGGAAAATCATGTGTTAACACTGTCAGCAGTGTTCATTCCCGGAGTGGACGACTGGGAAGCCGATCTTCTCAGCGGACACGACCTCCACCCGGGAGAGTGGGGATTTCATCCAGAAGTCTTCCAAAGGATTGTACACCATTGGGAAAGGCCACAGGTGGACATGATGGCGTCCCGCCTCAACAAAAAGCTATAAAAGATATTGCGCCAGGTCAAAGGACCCTCAGGCGATAGCTGTGGACGCTCTGGTAACACCGTGGGTGTACCAGTCGGTTTATGTGTTCCTCCCTCTGCCTCTCATACAAAAGGTACTGAGAATAATAGGAAGGCGAGGAGTAAGAACGATACTCGTGGTTCCGGATTGGCCAAGAAGAGCTTGGTACCCAGAACTTCAAGAAATTATATCAGAGGACCCATGGCCTCTGCCGCTCAGACAGGACCTGCGGCAGCAGGGGCCCTGTCTGTTCCAAGACTTACCGCGGCTACGTTTTGACGGCATGGCGGTTGAACGCCGGATCCTAAAGGAAAAGGGCATTCCGGAGGAAGTCATTCCTACGCTGATTCAAGCCAGGAAAGATGTAACTGCAAAACATTATCACCGCATATGGCGAAAATATGTTGCTTGGTGTGAGGCCAAAAAGGCCCCAACAGAGGAATTTCAACTAGGTCGATTTCTGCATTTCCTACAAGCAGGAGTGTCTATGGGCCTAAAATTAGGCTCCATTAAGGTACAGATCTCGGCTCTGTCGATTTTCTTCCAAAAAGAACTAGCTTCAGTACCTGAAGTTCAGACATTGTAAAAGGAGTGCTGCATATTCAGCCCCCGGTTGTGCCTCCAGTGGCACCTTGGGTTCTCAACGTGGTGTTGAGTTTTCTTAAAATCACATTGGTGTGAGCCACTAAAAACCGTGGATCTAAAATATCTCACGCGGAAAGTGGTTATGTTATTGGCCTTGGCTTCGGCCAGGCGTGTATCAGAATTGGCGGCTTTGTCATATAAAAGTCCTTATCTGATTTTCCATATGGATAGGGCAGAATTGAGGACTCGTCCCCAGTTTCTCCCTAAGGTGATATCAGCTTTTCACTTGAACCAACTATTGTGGTGCCTGCGGCTACTAGGGACTTGGTGGATTCCAAGTTACTGGACGTAGTCAGGGCCTTGAAAAATTATGTTTCCAGGACGGCTAGAGTCAGGAGAACTGTCTCGCTGTTTATCCTGTATGCACCCTGCTAACTGGGTGCTCCTGCTTCTAAGCAGACTATTGCTCGCTGGATTTGTAGCACAATTCAGCTGGCGCATTCTGCGGCTGACTACCGCAGCCAAAATCTGTAAAAGCCCATTCCACAAGGAAGGTGGGCTCATCTTGGGCAGCTGCCCGAGGGGTCTCGGCTTTCCAACTTTGCCGAGCTGCAACTTGGTCAGGGGCAAACACGTTTGCTAAATTCTACAAAATTGATACCCTGGCTGAGGAGGACCTGGAGTTCTCTCATTCGGTGCTGCAGAGTCATCCGCACTCTCCCGCCTGTTTGGGAGCTTTGGTATAATCCCCATGGTCCTTACGGAGTTCCCAGCATCCACTAGGACGTCAAAGAAAATACGATTTTACTCACCGGTAAATCTATTTCTCGTAGTCCGTAGTGGATGCTGGGCGCCCATCCCAAGTGCGGATTGTCTGCAATACTTGTATATAGTTATTGCCTAACTAAAGGGTTATTGTTGAGCCATCTGTTGAGAGGCTCAGTTATATTCATACTGTTAACTGGGTATAGTATCACGAGTTATACGGTGTGATTGGTGTGGCTGGTATGAGTCTTACCCGGGATTCAAAATCCTTCCTTATTATGTCAGCTCGTCCGGGCACAGTGTCCTAACTGAGGCTTGGAGGAGGGTCATAGTGGGAGAAGCCAGTGCACACCAGGTGACCTAAAGCTTTCTTTAGTTGTGCCCAGTCTCCTGCGGAGCCGCTATTCCCCATGGTCCTTACGGAGTTCCCAGCATCCACTACGGACTACGAGAAAAAGATTTACCGGTGAGTAAAATCTTATTTTGTTTTACTATTCTTTTTGTAAATCTAGCAATTTACCAGACACTGCTAATTGTTTAAAGGGTAGTTACACTTTGGAATAGACACCAGTGAAACTGGTGATGAATGTAGTGTGGGAAAAACTTGCACAGATTACTTATGCAAGTACTGATAGCCAGTTGCATGATCTGTGGCTTCTAGAGTTTATTGTCTATTATTGCCTGTGTATAGTGTCATGTCTTTTGTTTAGGTTATGGTCTGGCAAGGTCCTTGCTCAGTCAGGTTATTTGATGAGATGCTTACCTTCCTTACAGAGGTTGGGGCACGAACAAAGCAGTGCAATATTGCGCCTTATGCTGCCCCACCCCTAGAACCTTGGCGTCATGATGAGGGGGCATTGCCGCCATGCCTGCCCAGGAAGGAGCTGGGAACCCAGAATGTCTTAAGCAAGCGACCAGAGCGACCTGAGGTCACTCTGGGCAGCTCTCTAAACTTGCTGGGTGCCATTGCAGTCACCCTGCAAACCAAATGCTGGTGCCATATGGGGGTAGTGGAGCCACCCCCTAGGCCTTGCAGCAAGGGTGGCAGCAACATTCACTCACTCCTAGTTACAGATCTTGGTCAAGGTTTAGAGGCTGTGTGTATAGATATTAGATGTTTGTAGATGTTTCATGCAGTGCTGGTCTTTGTTGCTTTCTGCTCTGCATTGTCCCAGTGAATCTGTTTGCACACAGGGGATGATTTTTTCATTACTTCCCTCTTATGTTTTTGGTTGCTGAAAGGAGGAGATCCAGAACTGGATTGATAGGGGTGCAGTTCACATAACCATTACAGCAAGATGGAAGCCTGAGCTAGTAATCAGTACAGTTTCTTCCCTTCCCCCCATGCTTGTCTTGGCGTCCTACTTTGAAACACACCCATGTGTACTGCACCTGCCTTTCTTCAGAGAGATTAGTTGCCAACAGCTGAATGGAGTCTGTCTCCTTTACTGTAGCTGTTGACAACTGATTACAAACTGAATTGACACCCATAATGCAGGACTTTAGCTGCCTCTTTTTACCCTTCATAATTTGTGTTTTTTATAAGGATAAAGTGGTGCTATTCGATCATAATCATAACAGTTAAGGGGGGGTATTCAATTGTTTGAAAAGTCAGTTGGGTGTCTGTTTTTTTTTCTATTTAATAGACAGGAAAAAACAGACACCCAACCGACTTTTCAAACATTTGATTACCCCCCAAAGTGTGCAAAGCCCCATTTTTTTTTCTTGCCAGATGATGTGTTAATATAGCAACACACTTTGCTGATTGACCAGGGAGCTCAAGATCCACTATTTTGTGGAAATGAGACTCTATTCCCATTTTCCCCACCTATGTTAGTCTAACTGTTGGTGGAGATGTACCTTGTGTGTGTAATGATGGTCTGAGAGTCTGCAGAAAGGTGGAATGGCTGCTGGATTCTCTGCCAGCGAGAAATAAAAGTTTCCTTTAATATGTAATTGCTGCATATGTGTTAACAAACTGCCTATAGTTCGCTAATTTGCTGTTCTGGCTATACTGTTATGTGTACCCTTAAATATTTTAGGTCAGAAGGAGGACGGAGGAAAGGTTTTATGGGCCATCTCACCAAAATAGCCAATTCACTGGTGAACAGTTCGGAAAAAGGACCCAACGCTTCTCTAATTTGCCAACTAATTAAAGGTAATGACTGGCTTTTAATAATGCTCTAGTTAGGTTGATACACAAAAGTAAATGATTTTATCTGAAGTGTGTGCTGTAAAGGGGGGTACTCACGGAGCGATCGCTGCTTAAAATCTAAGCAATCTGACTAGATTGCTTAGATTTTAAGCCTGATCGCTCCGTGTGTACCCCCTACAGCGATAGCGATGCGCAGCCCCGCGCATCGCTATCACTGGTGCTAGATTGGCCTGCCATGCAGGCCAATCTAGCGGGTCGCTCATTTCACCCGCTGGGTGAAATTAGCGGCCCTCCCCCCGCATGCTCAGCACACATCGCGCTGTGCTGAGCGGCGGGAGAGATGTGTGCTGAGAGGTTCGCTCAGCACACATCTCTCCCGCATCGGCCAGTGAGTACTGTCCTTAAGTGAAGCTGAACGACTAAGCTATTTAAGCAACACAGCATTCTGTTAGCTGCTATAATTTAATACAGAGTTTTGTATCTATCTTTATGTAGAGTAATGGGAAACGAGTTTAATGCTGACATTGTGTACATTCACAGAGATCCCAGAAGAACAGCAGGAGCAGTGGGATACCTTCATTTCTGGATCTCTCTCAGATACTAACAAGAAGAACACGGTAGACCTGGTAAGAGTTTATATAAAACACAATCTGGTGCATGGCAGAGGAGATGTGCTTGTAGCTCTGCTAATGGTTATAATTCTCTCAATGCAAACATGTAATCCTGGTTTGGCCAAAAGAGGAATTATTCAAAAAGTTATACCTTCTGAAGTGCACTTTGTGTTGTGTTTTTTTCTTGCCCCTCTTAAGTGTACTTTTCTGTTAAATTGGCAAAATACAACACAATAGGATTATTTGCAGAGAACCTCCAAACAATGTGGTGGTGTGTTTGTTTTTTGTGGTTGTAAAACCTCACCACCTCCATCCCCATCACCAACTGAGCCACATTTTCCATTCTTGCTTTTGGCAACTGCTCATTTACTTTTAAAATTATTTAAGATTTCAAAATAAGCAACATAAAAAATATTAAACGTTATGTTGAAATTACCACATGGGATGTAATCCGCATCCCAGCGATCCCAATGCCGGCACAGGAATCCCTACTGCTGGGATCCTGAACGTAAGTATGACGCGGAGAGTTAGGTCTAGGTTTTTCAGGGAGGGAGGATTAGGTTTCAGCTGCGGGAATGGAGAGTTAGGTTTTGGCTGCGAGGAGGGAGGGTTAGGATTATGGTTTGTTTAGTTCAGATTCCCTATTGGAATTGAGAACAATCCAAATGCCGGGGTCAGGATTTAGGGGGATATCCAATTAGCACCGGTAAATTACTGGGGCTAATTGTCTTTCCAGGGTCTAGCTAATTAGCCACGATAAGCCACAGCACGCGCCGGTTTATCGGGATTATTGTTTCACCTGCCTCCGGCAGGCGAAGCAGAATCCCCGGAAACTGCCCGTTTAAGAAACCAAAACTTTATTTATTATAAACACCATAGTAAAACCCTCTTTCAACACATAACAATAAGCCAATGTCACCACCCCCATATAAATTATATACTCTGAACTAGGGGAAGAGATGATGGTTTATTTATTTTTTTATGTGGATTTTAACAAAAAGCAGAGTTTTGCATTTTTCTTTTTTTTACTTTAAATAGAATAGCACGAAATTAATGAAAAATATTATTTCTCTATCATCCATCTGGGGGACGCTGCGCACTTACACTTGGGTTAGAGTGTGTGAGTAAGGAGTTTGGCACAAGCTATAAAAAGAACGAACTCCCCCTCTAACCCCTCCCATCAACCCCATAGGAGGAAGTACTCCTCCGTTTTAGTTTTGTGCCTTGGAGTGAACGCACACTTTCTTTTTGCTCCTAGTTTTTAGTTAGGTTTTATTTCTAATTGTTTTTTTGTTGGTGTTTAGTCCCTAATGTTGGCGACAAACACATCCAGAGTTAGGATAGAAGAGCTTCTGTGAGCTCTATTTCTCATTCTGTATTGCCTCTGGAGTCACTACACCACTGAGGTCCCTGGGTCTCTCCCTTCCGGCTCACAGAATCTGAGGAGGCACTGGGTCATGTAGGAACAGCCTCAGCCTACTGAAGTAGTGCTGGGCTGTGACCCTTCTCAAACTAGCGTATGACACTCCCTCAGAGTGAGAGTCCCCCATGCTGTGTCTCTGCTGGCTGTATATTTCCTGTGCCCTGCTGGGTCACTGTAAAGGCTATATGAAGGACTGTACAGTATGATGGCTTAGGGGTGGCTGCGCTGACTCCTGGGGCCAGCGGTGGCCAGGGAACACTGAGTGCAGTATTATAAAGTGCGTCAGGTCCCGATGTTTGCGTCGCTAAGCACCGCCCCCAAAACGAGAAGGCGCCATTTTGTGCAGCTTCTTGTTGCATATTAACTCCCTCTCTGTATTTCTTAAGCCGGGAGTTGCTGGGTGTTTTGGCTCCCTCAAACCAGTCTAAACTGCTTCACTCGATTAGGCCCTACCCCCAGCCAGCACTGCAGGAAGCTCCTGATAACATTTCAGTAAGGATGGCCATCGGTGGGTTATCCATCGATAGTACCATCAATTGATAACCTCGATGGTGTAAAACCATCTGTAAGGTAACTATCGATTGTTTTACCCATCGATGGTCACCCCTGAATTACTGTAGAATGAAATGCTGTCCAATTGGAGCCGAGGGTGTGGCTTTGCGGGTATCAGGGGGCGGGGCTAAGCCCAGAGCCCTGACACTTTGAGGGAGAAAAAATAAATACATTCGGTAGCACTCAACCATCGATGGTGGGACACCATCTGGTTTTCCCCCATCGATGGTAAAAGTATTCAACATTTTCGAATCATCGATGGTCGATGGGCAGCCCTACATTTCAGCAGCCCAGCATGAGGGGGAGGGGGAGATCTGTCATTCTTTGCAGTGAGATAGTGGGACTGTTGCTGTGATCAGTAACTAGCCCACAAGGTGGTAACTTTACAAGTGATCTGCCTATAGTATAATATACACAATAGCAAGTATTCTGGGACTATTTTGCGCTCATCCCGCTGCCGTTATACTGGCAGTCGGGATCCCGGCACCGGTATGCTGGACGACGGGATCCCGAGCGCCGGCATACCGTAGTATACCCAAAGCAACTGTGACAAATATTCTCGATATTTGCTTTTTTAAAAATCCTACCTGTGTTGTCATGCACAAACAATGCCCTCTCCTCACATTACAGGCACTACAGTAAAGAGTGGCTATTACTGTGTTCAGCATTTAGTCCACCAAATTGGTGGTATAGATTTATTCAATAGCTGGTATAGTGGGACTTTTACTGCCTCCAATACTTATCCTACCAATTACAACCAATATGCAAGTGATGTTTGCTTATTATGCATCGCTTTTCTGCCTTTTAGCAAAGTTCAGGTGTAATATCTGTTTTTACCAGTTTAATATCTGATATACCTACTATCTAGGGACCATATATTACATGAATTTTTAGTAAGATAGAAGAGGAGCTTGCTCTGTCCACTTGATACATTAACCTGATATTGTAGTGCGTCCAGGAACGGTACACAAATACCGATATTGTCAGAGTCTGCCTTTGCTTGCACTATGACAATGTAGTGGGACTGGTACCCTGTTTACTACTTAGCCCACAAATCTTGGTAAAATGTTAATGGCTGAGTTAATGTAAAATAATCCGTGGTCACTACTTTCACACCTAAAGGAGTGATTGTTGGTAGTCTGTGTTTTCCTTTCGTTATTTCTATGTCAGGGCACAAGACAGACTATTTTTCTTGTGCACGATTATGTCCTTAATTGCCAAATGGCTGCACGTAGCTTAAAGCTCCTTACACAGCTTATACTGTGCAGTGAGCCAGGTCTTTGACAGACACTATGCGGGAGATGCAAATGTTTGAAAAGTCAGTTGGGAGTCTGTTTTCTCCTATCTAATTGTTTTTTCCTGTCTATTAGATAGGAGAAAACAGACTCCCAACTGACTTTTCAAACATTTGAATCTCCCCTATAGCTTAAGGGGGGTACTCACGGAGCGATATTCTAAGCAATCTGACTAGATTGCTTAGAATATAAGCCTGATTGCTCCGTGTGTACCCCTTACAGCGATAGCGATGCGCAGCCCCACGCATCGTTATCGCTGCTGCTAGATTGGCCTGCCGTGCAGGCCAATTTAGCGGGTCGCTCACTTCACCCGCTGGGTGAAGTGAGCGCCCCGTCTCCCCCAGCACGCTCAGCACACATCGCGCTGTGCTGAGTGGCGGGAGAGATGTGTACTGAGCGGTTCGCTCAGCACACATCTCTCCCCACATCAGCCCGTCTATATGGGCCTTTAGTTACTTCAAGGACAATCATTTGTCCTAATGGTTATGAGCTCTAGATATGGTCGCTTCTAAGGCAGGTCTTAGTTTTATGTCTGTCTGAGATGGCTACCTTAAGCAGGATGATTGCGTCCTCATGCTGTACCGCCAATTGGCGGAGTACTGCGTCTCCCTCTTTCGTTCCTGGTTCTGATCCACATTTTGAGGCTTCGTCTCAGGAAAATAGTAAAATAAATCCTGTCAGGGAGGATGTTTCAGGATAGGAATAAGAAATAGACTACTGGGTTAATTGGTTTCCACCTCTTCCCTCACGTTGGGACGATTGATGGAAGTCTGGCTCAACACCTGTTCATGTTTCCAGGGAAATGTGTCTGTCTCTAGTACACAATATTGTCGGTCCAGATCCGGTGTTTCTTGATCCTTTCGCTGATGAAGAGACTAACCTGATGGAGGTTCCACTAATAATTAGTGGACTCATCCATCATGTGATGGCCTAAGACGGCTGTTTTTCCTAAAGTACAGTATGTGACCTTAAAAGCCAGTACACACTGGCAGAGATGTGTGCTGAGCGATCTATCACAGACGACTTAGCACACATCTCTCCAGTGCGATGTGTGCTGAGCGAGGCGGGGGGCACTAATTTCACCCAGCGGGTGAAATGAGCGGTGTGCTAGATTGTGCCTGCATGCAGGCCAATCTGGCACCAGCGATAGCGCCGCGCATCGCAATCACTGGGGGCTTCCGTGCTTAAAATCTATGCTTAGATTTTAAGAACGGATCTTTCCGTGTACCCCCCCTTAACAGTCACCGCGGATTGACAATAGTGAGGCGGTTATTAAATTGGTATTCATTCTGACAGGAATATTCCTACGCCCTATCCTAGCTAATGCATGGTTTCTTAGAGCGGTTGCAGATTGCATAGTGCAAGTTGTCCATTATTGTATCAGATGATCCTTTTCAAATTATCCATCGACAGATTGGGTCTCTGAAGCTATACCGTCTGTCACTGTTGTTTTCTTGGATTCTATTTCTATTCAATCTTTCATCTCTGCCCTGTCTATGACGTCCATATATTCATTTTAGTTGCGTTTCGTGGAATTCTGCTTCCAAATCAAAGTGTGCCTTGTAGGCAGGAGCAAATAGCTCTTACCAGTAAGGTGTCTGCCTTTAGTATAACAGGCCATGGGTTCTCATCCTGAGTATGACTGCTAAGAAATGTGTTATTTAAAATAAATGTCAATGAAATATGTATTCTTTCAGAAGGCATTTGTTCACCTGGAACATGGGCTTCCCATATGTCCTCAGCAGGGCTCATGGAGTCGGGTGGGCTGGTTCCCAGTGGGGAAAAACCAACTTTCTCAGACTCCATTGGTCCGTTAGATATACCGAATTATGGGGGTAATTCCAAGTTGATCGCAGCAGGAATTTTGTTAGCAGTTGGGCAAAACCATGTGCACTGCAGGGGAGGCAGTAGGGAGGCCAATCCCGGGATCGGGATCGGCAGGATCCCGAGATTTAGGCCCAATAACGGCCGGGATTCAATCCCGGGATTGGAAGCTCCAATCCCGGGGATTGAGGGATCAGCGTTGAGCGTCCTCAGGACGCTCAGACGCTGCCCAGCTCCCTCCTCCTGTCTTCCCCTGCGCAGCGTGACCTGTGACTGTGAAGTCACGCTGCGCTTTCAGCAGCCGCCGAGCCGGAAAGTACGGCTGTCTTCACCCGCCGCCACCTCCTCCCGGCTCACCCTGTACTCACCCGCTGCCTCCTCCCGGCTCCCCTACACTCACCCGCCCGCTCCTCATCACCCGCTACCTGGCTGTGCAGGTACGTTTTTTTTAATGTCTGCAGGGCATGGGGGGCGGCCGGACACAGTCTAAAGCCAATCCCGGGAATCCCAGGATTGACCATTTTTCAATCCCGATACCCGGGATTGAAAAAATGGCCCGGGATTGGCATCCATAGGAGGCAGATTTAACATGTGCAGAGAGAGTTAGATTTGGGTGTGGTGTGTGTTCAATCTGCAATCTAATTTGCAGTGTAAAAATAAAGCAACCAGTATTTACCCTGCACAAAAATAAAATAACCCACCCAAATCTAACTCTTTCTGCACATGTTATATCTGCCTCCCCTGCAGTGCACATGGTTTTGCCCAACTGCTAACAAAATTCCTGCTGCGATCAACTTGGAATTACCCCCTATATCATGAGCATATATTCTGAATTTTGGGGAACACATACCAAGCAGAATTCTTTGGTACCCCTCTTATTTGCGTTTCATCCAAGTGACAGGCTCTAATCCTTGCAGTCTGTTCGCTATCCAACGCAGGAGTATTCATTCCAATCCCTTTCCCATCAACCAGGTCTTGGAGTTTTTACTGTTACTTTACCATCACTGCCATATTTGGTCAATTGTTGCAAAAAGGAGCTCTGTCTCATGCACCTTTTGTCATACACATCCACAGTGGGCCTTGGTTCCGGATTTCTTCCTTCATGGAGGATGGTGTTCAGGGGTCTTTTTTTCTACCCCAGGTATCTCGGTCTTTTTGCTGAGTTCAGGATTTCCAGACCAGAATGCACTCTCTTCTGCAGTTTCCACAGGGGTTACATAGTTACATAATTGTTGAGGTTGAAAAAAGACAAAAGTCCATCAGGTTCAACCTGTATTATAATTTTTACATTCTTTTTAAAAAAATATTAATTAAATGCTCTATCCTTGGATATTTTTTTCCGCTTGGAATTTATCTAATCTATTTTTAAATTTATTGATCGAGTCCACCATTACTACCTTCTCTGGCAGAGAATTCCAAATCCTTACTGTGAAGATACCTTTTCTCCGTTTTGTATGGAATTCTTTTTCTTCTAACCTCAGGGAGTGTCCTCGTGTCCTATGTAGTGTTTTTTTGATAAACAAATTGTTTGATAAATCCTTGTATTGTCCCTTAATGTATTTAAAAATATTAATAATGTCTCCTCAGTCACCTCTTTTCCAGTGTAAACAAATCTAACCTTTTAAGACTTTCCTCATAATCCAGTGCCTGTAACCCCTTAACCAGTTTAGTGGCTCGCCTCTGAACCTTTTTGAGTTCCAAGATATCTTTTTTTTTATAGTGAGGTGCCCAGAACTGTACACCATATTCCCGATGTGGCCACATCAATGATTTATACAGTGGCAATATTACACTCTCATCCCTTGTCTCCATTCCGTTTTATGCATGCTAACACCTTATTTGCTTTTGTTGCTGCATTTTGACATTGCGTACTGCTACTAAGTTTATTGTCGATGATTACTCCCAAATCTTTTTCAACTACTGTTATCCCTACATTTTACCCATTTAGTTTATAGGCTGCCTGAGTATTCTTAGTCCCAAAGTGCATAACTTTACATTTGTCTGTATTGAACCTCATTCTCCATTTATCTGCCCAGACATCAAGTCTAGATAAGTAATTCTGAAGAGACTCAACATCCTTGTATGAATTAATTACTCTACATAGCTTAGTATCATCTGCGAAAATGGACACTGTGCTTTCCAGTCACTCTCCTAGGTCATTAATGAATATGTTAAACAACAAAGGTCCGAGTACTGAACCCTGCGGTATTCCACTGAGCACTGATGCCCATTCACAATCCCCACTCGCTGTTCCCTATTGAACAGCCAATTATTCATCCAAGTACACATAGTGTCACCTACCCCAATCTCCCTTAATTTGATAATTAGTCTCTTATGTGGAACTTTGTCGAAGGCCTTAGCGAAGTCCAAAAAGATCACATCCACTGCTTGACCCTGATCAATATTATCACTCACTTTCTCGTAGAAGCTTATTAAGTTAGTTTGACAGGATCTGTCCATCACAAAACCATGCGGATTCCTAGTAATAACCTTGGAGGTATCCAAGTACTCAAGTATGCTGTCCCTTAATATACCTTCTAGTAATTTCCCCTCTATAGATGTCAAACTTGCCGGTCTATAGTTACTGGGGTGAGTTTTAATACCCTTTTTAAATATTGGGACTACCTCTGTTATATGCCAGTCCTTTGGTATCGTTCCTGATCTAATTGACTCTCAAAATCAAATATAGGGGTCTCGATATCTCTCTATTAAGTTCCATAAGAACCCTGGGGTGGAGTCCATCCGGCCCAGGAGATTTATTTATCTTAATTTTACTTAGTTTCTCCCGGACTACTTCCTCGTTTAACCAAGTACCTAGCATCGAGATGTTATCGTAGCTTATGTTATGCTCTACTCTCGTCAGCCTTTCCTCATTCGTAAATACTGATGAAAATAATTTATTAAATAAATCCGCTTTTTCCCTAGCGTCCTTAATCAAGACATCCAACTCGCCCTTAAAAGGCCCAATATTCTCCCTTTTTAACCTTTTACCGTTTATGTACTTAAATAACTTTTTGGGGTTTGTTATACTCTCCTTTGCGATTTGTTTTTCGTTTTCTATTTTAGCTGCTCTGGTTTCTTTTTTGCATTTTTTGTTACATTCTTTGTAGAACTGGAAGGATTCCACCATTCCATCAAAATGGTGGAATCGCGCCTTTTTTTTTTATCCATTTATTCCTTGACCCTCTTATTAAGCCACATCGGTTTGAATTTCCTACTCCTGTTTTTGTTGACTTTGGGAATATACAAATAAGTGTACTTATTGAGCGTAGTTGTAAAAACATCCCACATATCAGCAGTATTCTTACCATACAATACAATTTACCAATTGATGTCCCTCATTGCTTGTTTCAGCAATATGAAATTAGCTTTCTTAAAGTTAAAAGTCTTAGTTAGATCCTTATATTGTTGCTTTTGGAAGCTGATATCGAATGTGATCATATTTTGATCGCTATTTCCTAGGTTCTCCCCTACTTTAGTATTTGAAATT
This sequence comes from Pseudophryne corroboree, assembly GCF_028390025.1. Taxonomy (NCBI): domain Eukaryota; kingdom Metazoa; phylum Chordata; class Amphibia; order Anura; family Myobatrachidae; genus Pseudophryne; species Pseudophryne corroboree. The sequence goes on from NC_086453.1 coordinate 140,420,550, forward strand.
ATTTCCTCATTATTAGTTAGTACTAGGTCAAGTGTAGCCCTATGCCTAGTTGGTTCCCCGATTACCTGGGACAAGTAGTGATCTTTTAGCATGTTTAAGAACCTATTACCCTATTTACTGTTTTTACTGTTTCGGTGTTCCAGTTTATGTCTGGTTAATTAAAGTCCCCAACAATAATGATGTCCCCCATACCTGCAGCTTTTTCGATTTGCTGCAAGAGTAGTGATTCGTCAGACACAATAATATCTGGCGGTTTATAGCATGTCCCTATTAATAGTTTTTTTTTTTGTATCTTTACCCCCACTCGAAATCTCAACCCACAATGACTCCCAAGTTATCTCCAGTCCCCTTGTAAATTACTTATTTTAAATACGGTTTTAAGAAAGGTTTAACATATAGACAAACACCCCCTCCCTTTTTATTAGTCCTATCTCTCCGGAAGAGGGTGTACCCCTCCATGTTTGCCGCCCAGTCGTGAGAATCGTCCCACCATGTGTCTTTAATGCCTATCATATCATATTGGTCATTAAGTGCAATTGTTTATAATTCCCCCATTTTACTTGTTAGGCTTCTTGCATTTGTAATCATACAATTAAGTTTGGTAATTCCCTGATCTGTATGTTTTGTTGTGGATAACGTTTCCTTAGGAACCTGAGTTTCCCTTAAATTACTATCGCTGACTATTTTTCTTCTCCCCCCCCCCCCCCCTCATTATACTTTATACATCCTATGATTCTTCGCTCTCTAGTTGTCCCTCTAATTCTTTCTAATCCCTCCCCCCAGGCACCTAGTTTAAAATCTCTGCCAACCTTCTAACCATCCCCCCCCCCCACTCCCCCCCCCCCCCCCCCCCCCCGAAACCGCAGTGGCCTATATCAACATGTACAGTTGCACTTGCAGCTCGAGAGCCGTCTGAATGATATCTCGCATATGGAGAGGGTGGAATTTTGGTTCCGTCAATATCGGCCATCTCCAGTTTCAGAATGGACAACTGGGAAGCGACTTCCTGGGTCGTCATGCTTTTCTTCCCTGACGAATGTGAAATAAACCAACAGGTTTTTCTGATTTTGGTGTACCTGTGTGACAAGCCAACATTGACCTCAGGGTTTCTCGTCTCTGCACAAAGGGCTTCCTTGGTACGGTGATCGCTCCGGTTATCCTCTTGTGGCAATCATGGACGCCGTGTTCACTCCTTGTCACTTTCATCTAACATATTTGTTTCTGCCTCTGGCAAAATGCAGTGAGTGTTTCAGCGCATTTGACCAGTGACTCTTTCGGTATTCCTAAATCGCTTCGGATTGCCTGTCAACACTGCTCTGCAATGCTTCAAACCAGGGTGGTCAAGGCTCCTTACAGTGTACCTCTTCGGCCAGATTTCCACTTTCAAACTTTGTGTCATCACCAGGATTTGTCTTTTCTGACTGTGACGGCGTGATTGTGGAGAACAGCATCATCAGAGTAATAAGTTTATCTCAGTCAGTTTACCTATGTTTCAGGCTCGCAGAGAAAGTCCACATGGCCGAGCGTCTAAGGCGTTGCGTTCAGGCGTTTCGTTCACCCAAGTGTAAGTGTGCAGCATTCCCCAGATGGATGATAGATAAATTTTGGATTTTTACTTACGCTAAAATCTTTCCCTGAGTCCATCTGGAGGATACTGTGATCCCTTCCCTTTTGTCTGGTTATTGATTGTTGGTTTTGTTTTCTCTGTCTCGGCTTTGTTAAACTGAGGAGTACTTCCTGTGAACAGGGGGTTGATGGGAGGGTTTAGAGGGGGAGGAGTTCTTATCATAGCTTGTGCCAAGCTCCATACTCGCACACACTAACCCAAGTGTAAGTGCGCAGCGTCCGCCAGATGGACTCAGAGAAAGAGATTTTACTGTAAGCAACAAATCCAGATTTTAATTTTTCTCAGAGTAGTCGGTCAGCAAACCCTCTTTGTTTTTTTTTAGCATTTGAATGGGATCTTTCCCATAACATTTTGTCAAGATTGGAGAACTGCCAGTTGGTGGTGCAGTTTCCCAAGTCATGTTGGAATTTCATATGTATTACTATACTTTTTTTGTTTGTTTGTTTTATAACTAAAACAATATTGCTTATTGTTCCTTTGTGAAAAGAAACGGCATAAATGCCTCCAAGATGCATTGTTCTGATGCTATTTATTGACCACTGCAGTAGGCTTTTTCTGATCTGTTTTTGTAACTCTGGTGTTTATCATTTAGTAGGCCATTAGCCTGAATTATACTGTAAATGCAGTACTTGTGTGATTCTTATGTCCATTCTGCAGGTAAACACACGAAACATGCACTCACCAAGTGATGACGAAGATAATGACCTGAAGGAATTTAACTTTCCCCAAGAGGCTGTGCTCCAGCAGGTAACCTAGCATTTTCTTTTGGTTAAAGTTGACAAACTGAGACTTGTGTATGTACTGCAATCATTTCCTACACTTTTTGCTCTTAATTTAAGCATCAGAATATTTGAAGAGCTGGGTGGATGAAGGTGTTCTGTTATGTTTAGAAGGAACTGAGATATTTAGAGTTAAAAATAAATTCTTACGGACTTAAGAATTGGACAGTTTTATCCACAAAATATCAGTAAATGGACTATGATCCCTTGGTCATAACAGCTTTATCCATTAAAAAAAATGTTACATAGCACCTTCATCCTCTCGCCTCCTATTTATTCCATCATAAATGACACAAACTGCATCTGAGGGTAAAATCATTGTCCATGATCCATAAAAGAAATTCAGTAATACAGATACACCTCCCACCCCAGTCTTTTTATGTTTTACAGTTCATGTATGACTTTTCGGTTTTGTTCAGGCTTTTGTGGACTACCAGATGCAGCAGATGACATCGGCTTTTATAGATCATTTTGGTTTCAACGATGAAGAGTTTGGAGAGCAGGAAGAGAGTGTAAAGTTAGTATTTTATTTCTTGTACCTGCATAGCATCTGTGTTTTAAAATAAACAGCTTTTTTTTCATAGTGTACAATACTGTATATCAGTCCCATAGTACTATTGCAGCAGTCGCAAGAAACCTCCCTGCACGCCAGTTGGCGTGGAACTCTGCTTGCGTCGAGTGTCAATTTTGCATCTTTATCACTCAAATATGCGCTTTATACGCAATGAGATGCGACAAAACTGCTTCACAAGACTGCTGTGATTCATTTGATTTACAACACTTGTATTTCTATGGGCAACAGTCTAAATCTGTATACTAAGTTCTACGGTACAGTTGTTGCAACTTGTTTTTTTCACAGCATATTCCATTGTGCTTCAGTTGGACACATACACCTACACTGTTCACCTGATTTGGATGTAAATACCCTCAAATTAAGGCGGAAAGTCTGCAGTTAAAGCACATCTTGTTTGATTCATTTCAAATCCATTGTGGTGGTGTATAGAGCCCAAAATATGAGAATTGTGTCGATGTCCCAATATTTATGGACCTGACTGTATATACAAGTGTTGCATAGCAAATGAATCAAGAAAAATTGCTGAAGCGGACTTAGGTTTGTGTGACAAACTGCTGTAGTGTTCCAGTGAGGGCCCAGGAGATCAGTATTATCTGCTAGCCACATCACAAAGACCAGTAATACCTCGATATAGGATGCAGTCACAATACCAACGCCGGAATCCCGCAGCTGAGATTTTACTGGCAGTCGGAATACAGACACCCGCCGGTAATTCCCACTCAGTTGGTGGGTCCACGCCACCAACTGAGTGGGATAGGATCTGTGGCAAGCAAAGCTTGCCAACGGGTCCGATGTGTGGTAAGCGCAGCGAGCCTGCGAGGGGACTCGCTGACGGTATTCTGGCAGACGGGATGCCGCAGTCGGGATACAGGCAGCCGGCATCCTGTCAGCCAATATTACATACCGAATCCCTGGGTATAAGATATTGTATCTTTCTTTTCTCTTACGTCCTAGAGGATGCTGGGGACTCCAAAAGGACCATGGGGTATAGATGGGATCCGCAGGAGCTTGGGCACACTAAAAAGACTTAATCTGGGTGTGAACTGGCTCCTCCCTCTATGCCCCTCCTCCAGACCTCAGTTAGACTTTGTGCCCAGGAGTGACTGGATGCACACTAGGGGAGCTCTACTGAGTTTCTCTAGAAAAGACTTTGTTAGGTTTTTTATTTTCAGGGAGACCTGCTGGCTACAGGCTCCCTGCAGCGTGGGAGTGAGGGGAGAGGAGCAGACCTACTTCTTCTTAGTTAAGGGCTCTGCTTCTCGGCTACTGGACACCATTAGCTCCAGAGGGTTCGATCACTTGGTGCGCCTAGCTGCTTGTTCCCGGAGCCACGCCGTCGCCCCCTCACAGAAGCCAGAAGACGGGTGAGTATAAGAAGATCAGAAGACTTCAGGACGGCAGAAGACTTCAGTAAAGGTACACCGCAGGGGGGGCGCCCTGGGCAGCATGTTACTGGAGTTTGTTGGGCGGCTTAAAGATTGTAGGTGCCTCGGCACAGTTTACAGACCCCCGCCGGCATCTTTTTTCAGATTTAAAATTGGCGGGCCGAAGCGCGCCGGGAAGGGGGCGGAGCTTTGTCCCGCAGCTCACGGGCGCCATTTTCCCTACAACACGCGGCTGAGGGATAGACGCTGCCGGGACCTCCACGCTTCTCTCCCAAGTAACGGGGGGCATTTTCAGAGGGGGGCCGCAGTGTGGTGCTTAATATTAACATAAGGCAGCGCTGGGTACATATATCGTTTCTTGCGATATATGGGCGCTGGGGTGTGGGCTGTACTCCCTCTGTGTCCTCTATCTGGGCTTTATTGTGGGCCTGTCACCTAGCTGGGACGTTCTGTGTGTTGTGGTGTGTCGGTACTACGTGTCGGCATGTCTGAGGCTGAAGGTTATTCACCGGAGGAGGTTATTGGGGGAGCGGATGCGGGGCTAGAGTTGGGACTGTCGACGCAGCCGACACCTGATTTGCTAGCATTGCTCAGTACGATAAATTCAAATGTATTTTCCTTATCAAAGAGGGTTAGATAAGTCTGAGTCACAGACGCAGGTGTGGAAAAAGTCCATGGAAGAGGCTTTGTCTCAGGTACAGACCCCTTCCGGGTCGCAAAAGAGGCCATTTACTCAAGTGGTAGATACTGATACCGACACGGACTCTGATTCCGAGGTCGATTTCACTGAGGCAGCTTTACATCCACTGTTAGTTAAGAGTATTCAGTACATGATTGTGGCTATTAAAGATGTTTTACACATTTCTGATGAACCTGCGGTACAGGAAACAAGGATTTGCTTGTTCAAGGGAAAAAAACCTGAGGTGAAGTTTCCCCCCTCTCATGAAATGAATACTCTTTGTGAAAAGGCTTGGGAGTCGCCGGATAAGAAATGGCAGATTCCCAAGAGGATTGGTATCCTTTCCCCTCTGATGACAGGGAAAAATGGGAGGCATCTCCAAATGTTGACAAAGCTCTATCTCGTTTGTCTAAGAAAGTGGCACTTCCGTCTCCTGACACGGCAGCTCTCAAAGATCCGGCGGATCGCAAACTGGAGACATCTCTGAAGTCCATTTTCGCTAATTCGGGTGCATTGCTCAGACCCGCTGTGGCGTCGGTATGGGTGAGTAGTGCTATTGCTAAATGGGCTGAGAATTTAGCTAATGATATGGATACCCTTGATAAAGATAATGTCCTTTTAACTCTCGGTTATATTAAGGACGCTGCAGATTACATAAAGGACGCGGCGAGGGACGTCTGTCTTTTGGGTTCAAGAAACAATGCCATGTCGATATCAGCCAGGAGGGCGCTGTGGATCCATCAATGGAACGCTGATGCCGACTCCAAGAGGGCTATGGAAGCGCTACCCTTCAAAGGTACTGTTTTGTTTGGGGACGGCTTGGCTGACCTGGTCTCGACCGCGACTGCGGGTAAGTCCTCTTTTCTTCCTTATGTTCCCACACAACAGAAAAAGGCACCACATCAGCAAATGCAGTCCTTTCGTCACAATAAATACAGGCGTGGAAAAGGTTCATCCTTCCTCGCTTCAAAGGGTAGAGGAAGGGGAAGAAAACCTCCTGCAGGCTCAGGCGCCCAGGACCAAAAGTCCTCCCCTGCTGCTACCAAGTCCACCGCATGACGCTGGGGCTTCCCTGGGGGAGTCCGGACTGGTGGGGGGCCGTCTACGAATATTCAGTCAGGTCTGGATTCAATCAGGCCTGGATCCTTGGGTACTAGAGATCGTGTCTCAGGGATACAAACTGGAGTTTCAGGAGATGCCCCCTCACCGATTCTTCGTTTCGGCATTACCAGTAGTTCTTCCGGACAGGGAGGTGGTGCTAGCAGCGATTCAAAAACTGTGTCTACAGAGGGTCATTAATCCCGTTCCCTCGTCCCAGCGGGGGGAGGGTTTCTACTCGAGCCTCTTTGTTGTGCCGAAACCGGACGGTTCGGTCAGACCAATTCTAAATCTAAAATCCCTCAATCCATACTTGAAAGTTTTCAAGTTCAAGATGGAATCCCTTCGAGCGGTGATTGCCAGCCTGGAAAGGGGGGATTTTATGGCGTCAGTCGACATCAAGGATGCCTACTTACATGTCCCGATATATCCTTCACATCAGGCCTTTCTCAGGTTTGCGATACAGGATTCTCATTACCAATTTCAGACGTTGCCGTTTGGGCTTTCCACGGCTCTGAGGATTTTCACCAAAGTCATGGCGGAAATTATGGTTCTCCTTCGCAAACAAGGGGTTACAATTATCCCGTACTTGGACGATCTCCTGATAAAGGCGAGGTCCAAGGAACGGTTGCTGAGAAGTGTAGAGTTGTCACTGTCGGTTCTGCGACAGCACGGTTGGGTGCTCGATTTGCCAAAATCCCAGTTGATTCCGACCACTCGGCTTCCTTTTCTGGGCAAGATTCTGGACACTGAATTACAGAAGGTATTTCTTCCAGAAGAAAAGGCTCTGGAACTGCAGACGATGGTCAGGGAACTTCTGAGGCCGACGAGTGTGTCAATCCATCAATGTACTCGGGTTCTGGGGAAGATGGTTGCGGCGTACGAAGCCATTCCATTCGGCAGGTTTCACGCCCGGGTGTTTCAGTGGGACTTGCTGAGCAAATGGTCCGGGTCTCACCTGCACATTCACCGGAAGATAAGTTTATCTCCCAGAGCCAGAATTTCTCTCCTGTGGTGGCTACAAGGTCATCACCTCCTAGGGGGACGCCGATTCGGTATCCTGGATTGGGTACTTCTAACAACAGATGCAAGTCTCCGGGGCTGGGGCGCAGTCACCCAAGGAAGAAACTTCCAGGGGAAATGGTCGCTTCAGGAAGCCTGTCTCCACATAAATGTTCTCGAGTTAAGAGCCATGTACAACGGCTTGCTGCAAGCAAGAAGCCTTCTTCAGGGTCGACCTGTCCTGGTGCAGTCAGACAACATCACAGCGGTGGCGCATATAAACTGTCAAGGCGGAACGAGGAGCAGAGCGGCAATGGCGGAGTCCATAAGAATCCTTCGCTGGGCAGAACAACACGTGTGCGCCCTGTTAGCAGTCTTCCTACCGGGAGTGGACATCTGGGAAGCAGATTTCCTCAGCAGACACGATCTCCATCCGGGAGAGTGGGCTCTTCACCAAGAGGTATTTGCAGAGGTGACAAGACGCTGGGGAATTCCGTTGATCGACATGATGGCGTCTCGTCTCAACAAGAAGCTCCCGAGGTATTGTTCCAGGTCAAGGTACCCCCAAGCCACTGCAGTGGACGCCCTGGTGTCTCCGTGGGTGTTCCAGTCGGTGTATGTGTTCTCTCCACTTCCTCTCATTCCAAAGGTACTGGGGATCATTCGACGAGCAAGGGTTCAGGCGATTCTCGTTGTTCCGGACTGGCCAAGAAGGGCCTGGTACCCGGATCTTCAGGACTTACTGGTGGAAGATCCGTGGCCGCTTCCTCTAAGAGAGGATCTGTTGTTGCAGGGGCCATGCATGTTTCCAGACTTACCGCGGCTGCGTTTGACGGCATGGAGGTTGAGCGCCAGATCTTAGCTCATAAGGGTATTCCCAGGGAGGTCATTCCAACTCTCATTAAGGCTAGGAAGGAGTTTACGGCGAAACATTATCACCGTATTTGGAGAAAGTATGTTACCTGGTGTGAATCTAAAATGGCTCCTGCGGAAGATTTTCACTTGGGTCGCTTTCTCCACTTTTTACAGGCGGGGGTAGATGCAGGCCTGAAATTGGGTTCCATCAAAGTGCAGATTTCGGCTTTGTCTATTTTCTTTCAAAAAGAGTTAGCTGCCCTCCCAGAGGTTTAGACTTTTGTGAAAGGAGTAATGCATATCAATCCTCCGTTTGTGCCTCCTGTAGCTCCATGGGACCTTGATGTGGTCTTACGGTTTCTCATGTCTTCCTGGTTTGAAACTTTGCGTAAGGTTGAGTTGAAGTTTCTCACTTGGAAGGTAGTTATGATTTTGGCGCTGGCGTCTGCCAGGCGGGTGTCAGAGTTGGCGGCTTTATCTCATAAGAGCCCGTACTTGATTTTTCATTCGGATAGGGCGGAAATTGAGGACTCGTCAACAATTTCTGCCGAAGGTGGTTTCTTCATTTCACATTAACCAACCTATTGTAGTTCCGGTGGCTACGGAAGCGGTGGCGATTCCAAAATCTCTGGATGTTGTAAGAGTGTTGAAGATCTACGTCACTAGGACAGCTGTTGCTAGGAAGACTTAGGCGTTGTTTGTCTTGTATGCTGCCAACAAGATTGGCCATCCTGCTTCAAAACAGACTATTGCACGCTGGATTTGTAGTACGATCCAGCAGTCTCATTCTTCGGTCGGACTACCGGTGCCGAAGTCTGTGAAAGCCCATTCTACCAGGAAAGTGGGCTCATCTTGGGCGGCTGCCCGAGGCGTTTCGGCGTTACAACTTTGACGAGCAGCTACTTGGTCGGGTTCTAACACGTTTGCTAAGTTCTATAAGTTTGATACCCTGGCCGATGAGGACCTGGCGTTTGCTCAGTCAGTGCTGCAGAGTCGTCTGCACTCTCCCGCCCGTTCTGGAGCTTTGGTATAATCCCCATGGTCCTTTTGGAGTCCCCAGCATCCTCTAGGACGTAAGAGAAGGACGTAAGGATTTTGGTACTTACCGGTAAATCCTTTTCTCCTAGTCCGTAGAGGATGCTGGGCGCCCGTCCCGGTGCGGACTATTACTTGCAGTGTTTTCTTGCTGGTTAAATTAGTTTATACACGGGTTGTGTATTGTTTTGTTTCAGCTTGTTGCTGGTGTTAATGCGTACTGTTATCTGGTTTAAAGTTACTCCGGTTGTACGGTATGTTTGTGGTGTGGGCCGGTCGGTTTGTAGCCCTTAGTCCCTTAGTTTAAACAAAAATCTTTTCCTTGAAATGTCCCTCTCTCCTGGGCACAGTTCCTATAACTGAGGTCTGGAGGAGGGGCATAGAGGGAGGAGCCAGTTCACACCCAGATTAAGTCTTTTTAGTGTGCCCAAGCTCCTGGGGACTCCGTAAGGAACATGGGGAATAGACGGGCTCCGCAGGAGACTGGGCACTCTAAAGAAAGATTCAGTACTATCTGGTGTGCACTGGCTCCTCCCTCTATGCCCCTCCTCCAGACCTCAGTTAGAATCTGTGCCCGGCCAGAGCTGGGTGCTCCTAGTGGGCTCTCCTGAGCTTGCTAGAAAAGAAAGTATATTGTCAGGTTTTTTATTTTCAGAGAGCTTCTGCTGGCAACAGACTCTCTGCTACGTGGGACTGAGGGGAGAGAAGCAAACCTACTCACTGCAGCTAAGTTGCGCTTCTTAGGCTACTGGACACCATTAGCTCCAGAGGGATCGAACACAGGTACCTAACCTTGATCGTCCGTTCCCGGAGCCGCGCCGCCGTCCCCCTCGCAGAGCCAGAAGTACAGAAGCAGCAGAAGCAAGAAGACATCGAAATCGGCGGCAGAAGACTCCTGTCTTCACTTAAGGTAGCGCACAGCACTGCAGCTGTGCGCCATTGCTCCCGCAGCACACCCACACACTCCGGTCACTGTAGGGTGCAGGGCGCAGGGGGGGGGGGCGCCCTGGGCAGCAATTAAGATACCTGATGGCAAAAGTATACATATATACAGTCAGGCACTGTATATATGTGCGAGCCCCCGCCATTTTTACACATGAGAAGTGGGACAGAAGCCCGCCGTTGAGGGGGCGGGGCCTTCTTCCTCAGCACACCAGCGCCATTTTCTCTTCACAGCTCCGCTGGAAGGACGCTCCCCAAGCTCTCCCCTGCAGTATACAGGTGCAATGGAGGGTAAAAAAGAGAGGGCGGGCTCATAAATTTAGGCGCAGAGATATATATAAAAACAGCAGCTACTGGGTAAACACTAAGGTACAGTGTAATCCCTGAGTTATATAGCGCTGGGGTGTGTGCTGGCTTACTCACTCTCTGTCTCCCCAAAAGCCTTTGTGGGGTCCTGTCCTCAGTCAGAGCGTTCCCTGAATGTGTGCGCTGTGTCGGTACGCCTGTGTCGACATGTTTGATGAGAAAGGATACGTGGAGGCAGAACAAGTGCAAATAGATGTGGTGTCGCCCCCGACGGGGCCGACACCTGATTGGATGGATATGTGGAAGGTGTTAAATGATAATGTAAGCTCCTTACATAACAGATTGGATAAAGCTGTAGCCTTGGGACAGTCGGGGTCTCAACCCATGCCTGCTCCCACAGCGCAGAGGCCGTCAGGGTCTCAAAAGCGCCCAATATCCCAGTTAGTTGACACAGACGTCGACACGGAATCTGATTCCAGTGTCGATGACGATGATGCAAAGTTGCAGCCTAAAATGACTAAAGCCATCCGCTACATGATTGTGGCAATGAAGGATGTGTTACACATTTCTGAGGAAAATCCTGTCCCTGACAAGAGGATTTATATGTATGGGGAGAAAAAGCAAGAAGTTGCTTTTCCCCCGTCACATGACTTGAATGAATTATGTGAAAAAGCGTGGGATTCCCCTGATAGGAAGGTAGTAATTTCCAAGAGATTGCTGATGGCGTATCCTTTCCCGCCAACGGACAGGTTACGCTGGGAATCCTCCCCCAGGGTAGACAAGGCGTTGACACGCTTATCTAAGAAGGTGGCCCTGCCGTCTCAGGATACGGCCGCCCTAAAGGATCCTGCGGATATAAAGCAGGAAGCTATCCTGAAGTCTGTTTACACACATTCTGGTACGCTGCTGAGGCCAGCAATTGCTTCGGCCTGGATGTGTAGTGCGGTAGCAGCATGGACGGATACTCTGTCTGAGGAGTTAGATACCCTGGACAGGGACTCTGTTCTAATGACCCTGGCACATATCATGGACACGGTCCTATATATGCGGGATGCCCAGAGGGACATTTGCCTGCTGGGCTCTAGAGTAAACGCAATGTCCATTTCTGCCAGAAGGGTCTTATGGACTCTGCAATGGACAGGGGATACCGACTCTAAAAAACACATGGAGGTTTTACCTTATAAGGGTGAGGAATTGTTTGGGGACGGTCTCTCAGACCTAGTTTCCACAGCTACGGCTGGGAAGTCAAATTTCTTGCCTTATGTGCCGCCACAGCCTAAGAATGCACCATATTACCAAATGCAGTCCTTTCGTTCGCAAAAGAGCAAGGAAGTCAGAGGTGCATCCTTTCTTGCCAGAGGCAGGGGTAGAGGGAAGAGGCTGCACCACGCAGCTAGTTCCCGGGAACAAAAGTCCTCCCCGGCTTCCACTAAATCCACCGCATGACGCTGGGGCTCCACAGGCGGAGCCAGGAGCCGTGGGGGCGCGTCTCCGACATTTCAGCCACCAGTGGGTTCGCTCACGGGTGGATCCTTGGGCTATACAAGTTGTGTCTCAGGGATACAAACTGGAATTCGAGGTGACGCCCCCTCACCGTTACCTAAAATCGGCCTTGCCAGTTTCCCCCATGGAAAGGGAGGTAGTGCTGGCAGCAATTCACAAGTTATACCTCCAGCAGGTGGTTGTAAAGGTTCCTCTCCTTCAACAGGGAAGGGGTTACTATTCCACTATGTTTGTAGTACCGAAACCGGACGGTTCGGTCAGACCCATCTTGAATTTAAAATCCCTGAACATTTATCTGAAGAAATTCAAGTTCAAAATGGAATCGCTCAGAGCGGTCATTGCAAGCCTGGAAGAGGGGGATTTTATGGTGTCTCTGGACATCAAGGATGCTTACTTGCATGTCCCCATTTATCCACCTCATCAGGAGTACCTCAGATTTGTGGTACAGGACTGTCATTACCAATTCCAGACGTTGCCGTTTGGGCTCTCCACGGCACCGAGAATATTTACCAAGGTAATGGCGGAAATGATGGTGCTCCTGAGAAAGCAAGGAGTCACAATTATCCCATACTTGGACGATCTCCTCATAAAGGCGAAGTCCAGAGAGCAGTTGCTGATCAGCGTAGCACACTCTCAGGAAGTGTTGCAACAGCATGGCTGGATTCTGAATATCCCAAAATCGCAGCTGATTCCTACGACGCGTCTGCCCTTTCTGGGCATGATTCTGGACACAGACCAGAAGAAGGTGTTTCTCCCGGCGGAGAAGGCTCAGGAGCTCGTGACTCTAGTCAGAGACCTCTTAAAACCGAAACAGGTGTCGGTGCATCACTGCACGCGAGTCCTGGGAAAGATGGCGGCATCATACGAAGCCATTCCCTTCGGCAGGTTCCATGCGAGGATCTTTCAGTGGGATCTGTTGGACAAGTGGTCCGGATCGCATCTTCAGATGCATCGGCTGATCACCCTGTCCCCCAAGGCCAGGGTGTCTCTTCTGTGGTGGCTGCAGTCAACATCACCGCAGTGGCTCATGTAAACCGCCAGGGTGGCACAAGAAGCAGAGTGGCGATGGCGGAAGCCACCAGGATTCTTCGTTGGGCGGAGAATCACGTGCAAGCACTGTCAGCAGTGTTCATTCCGGGAGTGGACAACTGGGAAGCAGACTTCCTCAGCAGGCACGACCTCCACCCGGGAGAGTGGGGACTTCATCAAGAAGTCTTCACGCAGATTGCAATTCGGTGGGAACTGCCACAGGTGGACATGATGGCGTCCCGCCTCAACGAAAAGCTAAAAAGGTATTGCGCCAGGTCAAGGGACCCTCAGGCGATAGCTATGGACGCACTGGTAACACCGTGGGTGTTCCAGTCGGTCTATGTGTTTCCTCCTCTTCCTCTCATACCCAAGGTACTGGGAATCGTAAGGAAAAGAAGAGTGAAAACAATACTCATTGTTCCGGACTGGCCAAGAAGGACTTGGTACCTGGATCTGCAATAAATGCTCACAGAGGAACCATGGCCTCTGCCTCTAAGACAGGACCTGTTGCAACAGGGGCCCTGTCTGTTCCAAGACTTACCGCGGCTGCGTTTGACGGCATGGCGGTTGAACGCCGAATCCTAGCAGAAAAGGGCATTCCGGATGAAGTTATTCCTACGCTGATAAAGGCTAGGAAGGACGTGACAGCAAAGCATTATCACCGTATATGGCGAAAATATGTTGCTTGGTGTGAGGCCAGGAAGGCCCCTACAGAGGAATTCCAGCTGGGTCGATTCCTGCACTTCCTACAGTCAGGTGTGACTATGGGCCTAAAATTAGGGTCCATAAAGGTCCAGATTTCGGCCCTATCCATCTTCTTTCATAAAGAACTGGCTTCACTGCCTGAGGTTCAGATGTTTGTTAAGGGAGTGCTGCATATTCAGCCCCCTTTTGTGCCACCAGTGGCACCTTAACGTGGTGTTGGATTTCCTGAAATCCCACTGGTTTGAGACACTTAAGACCGTGGAACTAAAGTATCTCACGTGGAAAGTGGTCATGCTGTTGGCTTTAGCTTCAGCTAGGCGTGTGTCAGAATTGGCGGCTTTGTCATGTAAAAGCCCCTATCTGGTTTTCCATATGGACAGGGCAGAATTGCGGACTCGTCCGCAGTTTCTGCCAAAGGTGGTGTCCTCTTTTCATTTGAACCAACCTATTGTGGTGCCTGCGGCTACTCGTGACTTGGAGGACTCCAAGTTGCTGGACGTAGTCCGGGCTTTGAAGATTTATGTAACCAGAACGGCTGGAGTCTGGAAGACTGACTCGCTGTTTATCCTGTATGCATCCAACAAGCTGGGTGCTCCTGCTTCAAAGCAAACTATTGCTCGCTGGATCTGTAACACGATTCAGCAGGCTCATTCAGCGGCGGGATTGCCGCAGCCGAAATCAGTGAAAGCCCATTCCACAAGGAAAGTGGGCTCTTCTTGGGCGGCTGCCCGAGGGGTCTCGGCATTACAGCTTTGCCGAGCGGCTACTTGGTCGGGTTCAAACACTTTTGCAAAATTCTACAGGTTTGATACCCTGGCTGAGGAGGACCTTGTGTTTGCCCATTCGGTGCTGCAGAGTCATCCGCACTCTCCCGCCCGTTTGGGAGCTTTGGTATAATCCCCATGGTCCTTACGGAGTCCCCAGCATCCACTAGGACGTTAGAGAAAATAAGAATTTACTCACCGGTAATTCTATTTCTCGTAGTCCGTAGTGGATGCTGGGCGCCCGTCCCAAGTGCGGACTTTCTGCAATACGTGTATATAGTTATTGCTTAACAAAGGGTTATGGTTATGTAGCATCGGTTGAGTGATGCTCAGTTGTTGTTCATACTGTTAACTGGGTAAGTTTATCACAAGTTGTACAGTGTGATTGGTGTGGCTGGTATGAGTCTTACCCTGGATTCCAAAATCCTTTCCTTGTAATGTCAGCTCTTCCGGGCACAGTTTCCTTAACTGAGGTCTGGAGGAAGGGCATAGAGGGAGGAGCCAGTGCACACCAGATAGTACTGAATCTTTCTTTAGAGTGCCCAGTCTCCTGCGGAGCCCGTCTATTCCCCATGGTCCTTACGGAGTCCCCAGCATCCACTACGGACTACGAGAAATAGAATTACCGGTGAGTAAATTCTTATTTTCTCTAACGTCCTAGTGGATGCTGGGAACTCCGTAAGGACCATGGGGAATAGCGGGCTCCGCAGGAGACTGGGCACTCTAAAGAAAGATTCAGTACTATCTGGTGTGCACTGGCTCCTCCCTCTATGCCCCTACTCCAGACCTCAGTTAGAATCTGTGCCCGGACAGAGCTGGGTGCTTTTAGTGAGCTCTACTGAGCTTGCTAATAAGAAAGTATTTTAGTTAGGTTTTTTATTTTCAGAGAGCTTCTGCTGGCAACAGACTCTCTGCTACGTGGGACTGAGGGGAGAGAAGCAAACCTACTAACTGCGGCTAGGTTGCGCTTCTTAGGCTACTGGACACCATTAGCTCCAGAGGGATCGAACACAGGACCTGACCTTGTCGTCCGTTCCCGGAGCCGCGCCGCCGTCCCCCTCGCAGAGCCAGAAGACAGAAGCCGGCAGAAGCAGAGAAGACATTGAAATCGGCGGCAGAAGACTCCTGTCTTAACATGAGGTAGCGCACAGCACTGCAGCTGTGCGCCATTGCGCCCACACTAACCCACACACTCCAATCACTGTAGGGTGCAGGGCGCAGGGGGGGGCGCCCTGGGCAGCAATTGATACCTCCTGGCGAAAACTGCATATAGACAGTGGGACACTGTTATATGTATGAGCCCCCGCCATTTATTTTACAGAAAATCGCGGGACAGAAGCCCGCCGCTGAGGGGGCGGGGCCTTCGTCCTCGGCACTCACCAGCGCCATTTTCCTGCCACAGCGCCGCTGAGAGGAAGCTCCCCAGGCTCTCCCCTGCAGAATCACGGTAGAAGGGTGAAAAAGAGAGGGGGGGGGGGGGGGCACATAAATTTAGGCGCATTATTCATAATACAGCAGCTACTGGGTAAACACTAAAGTACTGTGTAATCCCTGGGTTATATAGCGCTGGGGTGTGTGCTGGCATACTCTCTCTCTGTCTCTCCAAAAGGCGTTGTGGGGGTCCTGTCCTCATTTAGAGCTTCCCCTGTGTGTGTGGTGTGTCGGTACGCGTGTGTCGACATGTTTGACGAAGAGGGCTATGTGGAGGCAGAGCAAGTGCAGTTGACTGACGTGTCGCCGCCGACACCTGATTGGATGGATATGTGGAAGGTGTTAAATGATAATGTAAACTCCTTACATAAAAGGTTGGATAATGCTGATACCTCGGGCCAGTCAGGGTCTCAACCTGTGCCTGATCCTACAGCGCAGAGGCCCTCAGGGTCTCAAAAGCGTCCACTATCCAAAATGGTTGACACAGATGTCGACACGGATTCTGACTCCAGTGTCGACGACGATGATGCAAAATTGCAACCGAAAATGACAAAAGCTATACGCTACATGATTATAGCGATGAAGGATGTTTTACACATATCTGAGGTAAACCCTGTCTCTGACAAGAGGGTTTATATGTATGGGGAGAAAAAGCAAGAGGTGACTTTTTCCCCTTCACATGAGTTAAATGAGTTATGTGAAAGAGCGTGGGATTCCCCAGATAAGAAAGTCCTGATTTCCAAACGGTTACTTATGGCGTACCCTTTCCCGCCAGAGGACAGGGTGCACTGGGAATCCTCCCCTAGGGTAGATAAAGCTCTCACGCTTATCTAAGAAGGTGGCCCTGCTGTCGCAGGATACGGCCACCCTAAAGGATCCTGCAGATAGAAAGCAGGAAAGTATTCTGAAATCTGTTTATACACATTCAGGGACTCTACTGAGGCCGGCAATTGCGCCAGCGTGGATGTGTAGTGCTGTAGCAGCGTGGACAGATAATCTGTCGGAGGAAATGGATACCTTGGACAGGGATACCATTATGCTGACCCTGGGGCATATAAAAGACACTGTCCTATATATGAGGGATGCCCAGAGGGACATTTGCCTACTGGGCTCTAGAATTAATACAATGTCAATTTCTGCCAGGAGGGTCCTGTGGACTCGGCAGTGGACAGGTGATGCAGACTCCAAAAAAACACGTGGAGGTGTTACCTTACAAGGGTGAGGAATTGTTTGGGGACGGTCTCTCGGACCTGGTTTCCACAGCTACTGCTGGGAAGTCAAACTTTTTGCCATATATTCCCTCACAACCTAAGAAAGCACCGTATTACCAAATGCAGTCCTTTCACGCACAGAGATGCAAGAAGGTCAGAGGTGCTTCCTTTCTTGCTAGAGGCAGGGGTAGAGGAAAAAAGCTGCACCTTACAGCTAGTTCCCAGGAACAGAAGTCCTCCCCGGCTTCCACTAAATCCACCGCATGATGCTGGGGCTCCACGGGTGGAGCCAGGAGCGGTGGGGGCGCGTCTCCGACATTTCAGCCACCAGTGGGTTCGCTCACAGGTGGATCCCTGGGCTATACAGATTGTGTCTCAGGGATACAAGCTGGAATTCGAGGTGATGCCCCCTCAACGTTACCTAAAATCGGCCCTACCAGCTTCCCCCATAGAAAGGGAAGTAGTGGTAGCGGCAATTCACAAGCTATTTCTCCAGCAGGTGGTGGTAAAGGTTCCCCTTCAACAGGGAAAGGGATACTATTCCACAATGTTTGTGGTACCGAAACCGGACGGTTCGGTCAGACCTATATTAAATTTAAAGTCCCTGAACATTTATCTGAAAAGATTCAAGTTTAAAATGGAATCGCTCAGAGCGGTCATTGCAAGCCTGGAAGAGGGGGATTTTATGGTGTCTCTGGACATCAAGGATGCTTACTTGCATGTCCCCATTTATCCGCCTCATCAGGAGTACCTCAGATTTGTGGTACAGGACTGTCATTACCAATTCCAGACGTTGCCGTTTTGGCTCTCCAAGGCACCGAGAATATTTACCAAGGTAATGGCAGAAATGATGGTGATCCTGAGAAAGCAAGGAGTCACAGTTATCCCATACTTGGACGATCTCCTCATAAAGGCGAGGTCAAGGGAGCAGTTGCAGATCAGCGTAGCGCACTCTCAGGAAGTGTTGCAACAGCATGGCTGGATTCTGAATATCCCAAAGTCGCAGCCGATTCCTACGACGCGTCTGCCCTTTCTGGGCATGATTCTGGACACAGACCAGAAGAAAGGTGTTTATCCCGACGGAGAAGGCTCAAGAGCTTGTGACTTCGGAAGAAGGGAGTTCTAATTATCCCGTACTTGGACGATCTCCTTATAAAGGCGAGGTCCAGGGAGCAGTTGTAAGTCAGAGTAGCACTATCTCAGGAAGTGCTACAACAGCACAGCTGGATTCTGAATATCCCAAAGTCGCAGCTGGTTCCTACGACGCGTCTGCTGTTCCTGGGTATGATTCTGGACACAGAACAGAAGAAGGTGTTTCTCCCGGAGGAGAAGGACAAGGAGTTGTCATCTCTGGTCAGAGACCTCTTAAAACCGAAACAGGTGTCGGTGCATCACTGCACGCGAGTCCTGGGAAAGATGGTGGCATCGTACGAAGCCATTCCCTTCGGTAGGTTCCATGCGAGGACCTTTTCAATGGGATCTGTTGGACAAATGGTCCGGATCGCATCTTCAGATGCATCGGCTGATCGCCCTGTCCCCCAGGCCCAGGGTGTCTCTTCTGTGGTGGCTACAGAGTGCTCACCTTCTCGAGGGCCGCAGGTTCGGCATACAGGACTGGGTCCTGGTGACCACGGATGCGAGCCTCCGAGGGTGGGGTCAGTCACTCAGGGAAGAAACTTCCAAGGGTTGTGGTCAAGTCAGGAGGCTTGTCTGCACATAAATATCCTGGAACTAAGAGCCATATTCAACGCCCTGAGTCAAGCGGAGCCCCTGCTTCGCAACCAACCGGTGCTGATTCAGTCAGACAACATCACCGCGGTGGCTCATGTAAACCGCCAGGGCTTCACAAGAAGCAGAGTCGCGATGGCGGAAGCCACCAGGATTCTTCGGTGGGCGGAGAATCACGTGCAAGCACTGTCAGCAGTGTTCATTCCGGGGGTGGACAACTGGGAAGCAGACTTCCTCAGCAGGCACGACCTTCACCCGGGAGAGTGGGGACTTCATCACGAAGTCTTCATTCAGATTACAAATCGATGGGAACTGCCACAGGTAGACATGATGGCGTCCCATCTCAACAAAAAGCTACAATGGTATTGCGCCAGGTCAAGAGACCCTCAGGCGATAGCTGTGGACGCCCTGGTAACACCGTGGGTGTTCCAGTCGGTCTATGTGTTTTCTCCTCTTCCTCTCATACCCAAGGTACTGAGAATCGTAAGAAGAAGAGGAGTGAGAACAATACTGATTGTCCCGGATTGGCCAAGAAGACCTTGGTACCCGGAACTGCAAGAAATGCTCACAGAGGACCCATGGCCTCTGCCTCTCAGACAGGACTTGTTGCAACAGGGGCCCTGCCTGGCGGCTGCGTTTGACGGCATGGCGGTTGAACGCCGGATCCTAGCGGAAAAAGGCATTCCGGAGGAAGTTATTCCTACGCTGATAAAGGCTAGGAAGGACGTGACAGCAAAGCATTATCACCGCATATGGCGAAAATATGTTGCTTGGTGTGAGGCCAGGAAGGCCCCTACAGAGGAATTCCAACTGGGCAGATTTCTGCACTTTCTACAGTCTGGAGTGACTATGGGTTTGAAGTTGGGATCCATAAAGGTCCAGATTTCTGCCCTATCCATTTTCTTTCAAAAGGAACTGGCGTCTCTTCCTGAAGTTCAGACGTTGTTAAGGGAGTGCTGCATATTCAGCCCCCTTTTGTGCCACCAGTGGCACCTTGGGATCTCAACGTGGTGTTGGGTTTCCTAAAATCCCACTGGTTTGAACCACTTAAGACCGTGGAGCTAAAGTATCTCACGTGGAAGGTGGTCATGCTATTGGCCTTAGCTTCGGCTAGGCGTGTGTCAGAATTGGCGGCTTTGTCATGTAAAAGCCCCTATCTGGTTTTTCATATGGACAGGGCAGAATTGCGGACTCGTCCCCAATTTCTGCCAAAGATGGTGTCAGCTTTTCATTTGAACCAACCTATTGTGGTGCCTGCGGCTACTCGTGACTTGGAGGATTCCAGGTTACTAGATGTAGTCAGGGCTTTGAAGATTTATGTAGCCAGAACGGCTGGAGTCAGGAAAACTGACTCGCTGTTTATCCTATATGCCCCCAACAAGTTGGGGGATCCTGCTTCAAAGCAAACCGTTGCCCGCTGGATCTGTAACACGATTCAGCAGGCTCATTCTGCGGCTGGATTGCTGCATCCAAAATCAGTGAAAGCCCATTCCACAAGGAAGGTGGGCTCTTCTTGGGCGGCTGCCCGAGGGGTCTCGGCTTTACAGCTTTGCCGAGCTGCTACTTGGTCGGGTTCAAACACATTTGCAAAATTCTACAAGTTTGATACCCTGGCTGAGGAGGACCTTGAGTTTGCTCATTCGGTGCTGCAGAGTCATCCGCACTCTCCCGCCCGTTTGGGAGCTTTGGTATAATCCCCATGGTCCTTACGGAGTTCCCAGCATCCACTAGGACGTTAGAGAAAATAAGATTTTACTCACCGGTAAATCTATTTCTCATAGTCCGTAGTGGATGCTGGGCGCCCGTCCCTAGTGCGGACTTTCTGCAATACGTGTACATAGTTATTGCTTAATAATGGGTTATGTTATGTTGGCATCCATTGTTGATGCCCTGTTGTTGTTCATACTGTTGACTGGATAAGTGTATCACAAGTTATACGGTGTTATTGGTGTGGCTGGTATGAGTCTTACCCGGGATTCCAAAATCCTTTCCTTATGATGTCTGCTCTTCCGGGCACAGTTTCCTTAACTGAGGTCTGGAGGAGGGGCATAGAGGGAGGAGCCAGTGCACACCAGATAGTACTAAATCTTTCTTTAGAGTGCCCAGTCTCCTGCGGAGCCCGCTATTCCCCATGGTCCTTACGGAGTTCCCAGCATCCACTAAGGACTATGAGAAATAGATTTACCGGTGAGTAAAATCTTATTATTTATTGGGTGTGATATCAGTGTGACCAGTATCGCCCCTTTCAGACATCCTCCAAAATCCCGAGTTTATGCACATGAACGCACTTCAACCTGGGTTTTTGGTATGTTTGAAAGGCCACAACGCGGGAACACGTTCCCGTGTCGCCGAGCCTGTAATTGACCAGGGTTTTTTCCGGGACTTGGGTCCTGGGTAGACAACCCGGCTTAGGTTTGAATGGTGCGACCTGGGAATTCACTCCCGGGTCGCACTTAGATGCCTCTGATTGGCGTTGGACCGCCTGAAAGGTGCAGGGGTGAATGGAGTGGGCCTGCACAGCCAAGCAACAGAGAGGCAGCCTGTTGTGGTGAGGTCTTGTGGCTCGTTTGTGTATGTGACATGTATGTGTGTGTTTAAGTGTGACGTGTATGTGTAAGACATGTATTCGTGTGTGTGTGTGTGTGTGTGTGTGTATATATATATATACACACACACACATGAGAGTAGCAGACCAGGTTTATGTCTGAAAGGGGTCAATCGGGAATTTCCCAGGTCTCAGGTTATGTATGAAAGAGGGTCTCCTGCAAAAATCCAGGTTTGACTGAGCAGGGAAATTCCTGGGTCGTATGTCTGAAAGTGGTATAACTGTATATAGTTGTCGTGTATCAGGTGTTTGATATTGCTGAGACTTTTCTTGTTATTGTCGAACCCAGGCAATCACCCATGTATCCAACTCATTGTTAAAATATACTACTCTTTTAGTCTTCTAAAGAAGGTTATTTGCCTTAAAAGAAAAGCCCATCTTTGCAGATATGGAGCGCTTTCCCCTCTTCAGTCCATTTCAGTCAAATGTTTAATGATTGCTGGATGCAGTCTCTGGCAGGAGCCTTTATTTAGCGTTCAGGACAATACTACTAAAAGGTACAGATTTGCACATAGACAAACCATGTTTGGTTGTGTCTTTTATTCTCTCTATCATTCATCTTAGGGACACTTCTTACTATGGGGTTAGTGAGACATTGAGGCGTCAGCACTAAATGAACTAACTTTTTAGTGGTATAGAATTATATAATTCTCCTTTCCTCCAGTCCCTTCCTCTGTTTTCATGCGGCTCAGTACCCTTTCCATACCAGAAAGCCAAAGGGTGTCTGGCTCCCGGACAGAATCTGGTGTTTGGAGTCCAGAATATGGAGCAGTGAGTAGGCAATTCAACGGAACTGGAGACGCGGGGCATGTAGGAGTGGGTGGCGGTAGAGGAATTCATGACAGCCATGCCGGTAACTGGATAGCATTTGTCTATTTGGATTGCATTTGTCTATAGCTTCTGTTATGAGAGACTCATTCTCCAGAAGGGTCTGGGGCCATTGCACCCGGTAATGTTCCATCTTGTGCCAGACCTGTGGGAATGGAGGACTTTGGGTTTAGAGAGAACATCTTTTTCACTTCTTCCCGCCTTGCCATTTACCGAGACAAAGCGCGAAGCACTGTGTGTTACACCTGGCCAGCTCCACTAGGCATGCGCAAGATCTACGGTGCTCCCAGAGTCGACAGCCGCCGCAGCCAGGGACAGAGCTGCCCTTGCTATGGTGTGAGGGTAAAGACTCCAGCAGCTGTCGAAATCAGTAGGGGTGAATATGTCCCAGGCCCTGGGCCAATCTAGCAGCAGCGATAGCGATGCGCGGGGCTGCGCATCGCTATCGCTGTGGGGGGTACACACGGAGCGATAATGCTGAAATTCTAAGCAATCTAGTCAGATTGCTTAGAATATTGCTCGGGGAGTACCCCCCTTAACTGTCAACCTCCTGTAAACCCATTGCTGTTTTTCATACATTAACAATCTGTGTTTATGTTGGTAAGCCAGAAAATAACCTTTTACCTTCACTTGGTGGTGATAGTGATCTCTTCAATCACTGTTATTTTCTGCAAATGAAATGGATAATAAAAGAAAATACTAAATAGTCAAAAAGATAACCACTTCTGAGACTAATGGTGTGAGAACGGGATGCAGTCAAAATGCCGGTGGTTGGGATCTCGGCGTTCAGGAGACGGAAGCCAGCATCCCAACATCCGCCCCTAATTCCCACTCGGTTGGTGGGTCCACGCCACCATATAGTGGGAAGAAAATCTTGCTCGCCACCGGGCCCGCAAGGGGACTCGCGGCCGGTATTCTGGCAGTCGGGATGCTGCATTCGGGATACTGACTGCCGGCATCCTGTCAGTCAGTATATCAGTACAAATGTTACATTTTAATGTAGTTATGTTATAAGGCTGAGTACTGTGAGAAATAAGATTAAGGTTACAGGTTCTTATGTAAGGTTCCATTATACAGGTTGAGTATCCCATATCCAAATATTCCGAAATACGGAATATTCCGAAATACGGACTTTTTTGAGTGAGAGTGAGATAGTGAAAACTTTGTTTTTTGATGGCTCAATGTACACAAACTTTGTTTAATACTCAAAGTTATTAAAAATATTGTATTAAATGACCTTCAGGCTGTGTGCATAAGGTGTATATGAAACATAAATGAATTGTGTGAATGTACACACACTTTGTTTAATGCAAAAAGTTATTAAAAATATTGGCTAAAATTACCTTCAGGCTGTGTGTATAAGGTGTATATGTTACATAAATGCATTCTGTGCTTAGATTTAGGTCCCATCACCATGATATCTCATTATAGTATGCAATTATTCCAAAATACGGAAAAATCCCATATCCAAAATACCTCTGGTCCCAAGCATTTTGGATAAGGGATACTCAACCTGTACGCTGTGGAAGATTAGAAAACCTGCAGAGAAAGTATTACTACCCAAATGTTCTTCTGAAGTGTTAGATTTAGCCTGTCCAGTACATAGACAATAACACCTTTATGTCTTGTCTCTCTTATCCGTGCAGAAATCTATTTTGTATATGTATCCGCTGCTCATAGTTTTTGCAGTTGTTCTGTTTTCTGTAGTTGATTCATTTTGCCAGCTTTTCCTTCCACCTTAGTTTGATGTGTGTATGCTCTCTCTCCCTCCTCCTTTCTTCCTAAATTGCAGTGCTCACTTTCGACAGCTGAAGAGGTAAAACATGCTTACTGAGGGTTGGGCATGAAATACTGATGTATGTGCACCCTTCAGCCTCCATCTTAGAGATTCATGATCATTCCAAAGAGTAGCAGTATTTACGGCATATATTATTTTGGTACCCATATGCTTGAAGACTGGCTTCAGGAAGTTCATTTCATTTGTGCTTTTATGTTGTAATGTAAAGCTACGCCGCCACCTAGGAAAATAATTTCCTAAGCTGCTTTCCTTACCTCCCCACAGCTACATGCAGTCATTTTCCCAGGGCACCGAAAGAGATCTGTAATGCAGAACGAGTAAATGAGTAAAGCTTGACAGGTTTAAATGGTGCAGTGTGTAAAGAGGGCAGAGTTAAGCAGGAGGACCAATCACAAGCCACAGTCTTTTCAGCTGGCTCAGTAAGAAACAAGGCTCTGGCTGGGGAGAAGAGCTCTTTAGAAATATAGCTTCCTAAGTGGCTGTGCAGCTTTAATATCCATAAGCCTATAAAAGCTGCAATGGACCTTCCAACAACGCTGCCTTTGCAGTGTGGACTTTCTAGAATCATTCCAGGAAGAAGTTTAGGATTTCATTTTATTATGCTGTATGTGATAATCAGTTCCATATAAGTGTTTTCATCTGTTCGGCGTATGTTTCTATCCGGCGTGTATTTTAACCGTTGCTTCCAATTGTACATACTTGTGCTGCGTTTTAAACATGCATGCATGGTCCTCAATATGCAACTCTTAAACTTCTGTTGTTGGAAGTCCAGAACAGCTGCTGAAAGGCATCTGGTATCACATTTGCACAACGTGGATATATTTGCATGATGGTCGCTGTGGCAAGCCCCATTCACTGAGTTGTCTCATTACCCGGAGGGTATAGGTGAACACAGGTGGTGGTATCATTGACACTGCATGAAAGAAAATGCTTGACGTGTCCTTTTTCCAATGGCTGGTTGTGTATTCGTTAAAGTTTCCTTGGTAATTGAATTGTGCAGAGCTAATAACAAAGTATTCTTACTCCTGTAATTATTACCATTTTACAATGTGTGTTTTGTTTCATTACATCACAGTGCTCCTTTTGACAAAACAGCCAGCATCACGTTTTCTCTGAATGCAGATGAGGAAAGTGTAAGTTGTTTTTTCTCTCATTTCTAAGTAAGTAATAAGAATGAGATCTATGGTTATACTCCCATGTATTGTTTTTAAAGTGGTTTATTTTTATCTACAGCCAAATTCCAATCTGTTTGAGATTTGTTATAAGGAACGCATTCAGCAGTTTGATGATGATGAAGATGAATGTTCAGATGGTGAAGATATCTGGCAAGAGAAGGAGATCCGGTTTTCCTCTGGCACTGTGCAGAGTACTGGGACAAGGTAAGGTGAATAACATTGTGTTACATTTAGGATCGCAAAATGTTACCTTTTAAATGTTACTTCTTGGTCATGAACTAGAACTTGTTATCTTTATTATTAATAAAAGCAAAGGCTGGACAAGATGATGTAGAATTCTGGAGCCAGTAAGTCTGAATATCAGGTGCCAGAAAAGATGCGTATCACATAGCAAGAACTGCTGCAGTACGTTTTTAAAGCACTTTGACTAGGTCGCACTTTGGATTTGCAAGTCAATAATTTCTTCTTATACAAATTGTATCAATAAACTCATTTATTGTTACATTTTATATCAATTTGTCTCAGTTTCCTCCTTGATCAATTAATGTTCCACTTCCTAAGTTGGGTTGTGGTGCCAGTTAACTAATAAGTTGCAGATCAAGGAGGAGACTGAGACAAATTGATACAATTCATATAAGGAGAAATTATTGACGTTCGTTGGCGTTCTCACACACAACATATTGTATGTCACTACTTTCTTTCTTTTTCACCTCTCTATTTCTCAATACTTTGCAGCTTTTAAATAACTTTTTTAATTAAACTTTTTAATGAAAAAAGTAAATTTTTATATTTAGGTGCACCACATCAAGACACATCTTTTTCTTCCTGTCATATGCTCATTATCATTTGTCATGTTGTAGCACACCCCGTGTTAGAACATGTGAATTAATTGACATTGTAATACAATAGGGGTCCTTTATTTTCTCAATTTTTTGATATAAACAAGCATCCTGTGCTATTGGCATTTCCTGGATTTCAGTGTTATTTCTCTTACGTCCTAGAGGATGCTGGGGTCCACATTAGTACCATGGGGTATAGACTGGTCCACCAGGAGCCATTGGCATTTTAAGAGTTTGAGAGTGTGGACTGGCTCCTCCCTCTATGCCCCTCCTACCAGACTCAGTTTAGAAAATGTGCCCGGAGGAGCCGGTCACAGCTAGGGGAGCACTCCAGAGTTTCTCTAATAAAGTTTATTTTAGAGTTTATTATTTTACAGGGAGGCTGCTGGCAACAGCCTCCCTGCTTCGTGTGACTAAGGGGGGGGAGTAGTGTCCGCCCTGCGGGGTCTGAGCCGCTACCTCCGCTTACAGGGCGCTGAGCTCTTGAGGGGATAGATCGTTCCCCGCCACAGGGGATCGCTCACCCCAGCAGCATGCCGCCACCCCTTACAGAGCAAGAAGATCAGTGGCGAGTGAGTCACCGCCCCCCCCTTCCCCCAGCAAATGGGGGGCCGGTGTGAAGATGGCGCATCAGGGTAGGAGCGCAGTATTAACTGCGCTCCGGAGGCTCAGCGGTACATAGTGTGGCGCTGTGAGGGGTGCCCTGAGCCAGCGCCTACACCCTACACTGGTCACACAGCCTGTCAGGGTCCCGGGATCCCAGCCAGCATAAATCCTCAGGCCAGTATAATCCTAGGAAGAGCGGGAAGACAGCGCCATTTTGGGGGCGGAGCTTCTCCTCAGAGCGGACCCAGCAGCGTTCAGTGCCATTTTCCTGCCTGCACAGCGCTGTCCAGGAAAGAAGCAAGTCCCTCCACAGCAATCTCCAGCTATCTCTCACGGTACCAGGGGGTTGTAGAAGTGGGGGGGGAGAGGCTGCAATTAGACTGTGTAACCTATTAAGGTGCACAGTCAGCGCTAATGGGGGGTCTCCCATTATATTAAAAGCGCTGTGTGTGGGTTGGCTCCAATCTCTGTGTCCCTCTTGCCATTCTTGGCTGTGTGTGTGGAGTGTCTGTGGTCTCCATTAAGCAATGTCCAGGGACTGTGTCATATGCTGCAGAAGATATGTTCTCTCAGGATGATTCCACTCCATGTAATCAGGATTGCACTGATTTAGCACAGATTCCAGCAAGGGAGTCTGAGTGGTTATCCTCTATCAAATCTATGATTTCTCAGATTTCAAATAGGGTTGCACATAATGAATCTGCAACTCAGGCTTTACAGAACTCTATGGCAGTCTGGCCCAGTTCTGGTACATCAGGGCTCCCTGCTGTAGATTCACATAAACGTGCTCTTGCTCAGATCATGCAGGATGATACCGATACTGGTACTGCAGACGGTGACGGGGATGTGTTGCGGGGGGCAGCATCTCTTGCAAAAGGGGTACAGTTGATGATAGAGGCTATTAGGGATGTGTTGAATATTGCTGATACAACACCCAAGCAGGTTGAGGAGGCTTACTTCACTGAAAATAAGAAAGCTTCTCTAACCTTCCCTGCATCAAAGGAATTAAATGCTATTTTTGAAAAGGCTTGGGAAAACCCGGATAAAAAAATTCCAGATACAAAAACAATATGATCTCAAACCCGCGCTCCAATTCAGTGGTGCTGCAGCGCCTGCTGGAATGGTCACCTCCACTCCAAAGAGTCCGAAATAAAAGTTCACAATTTGCAGATGCGGTTCCTTCTGGAATAGCTACTAATATATAACCCTGGGGATCTTCCACCACTCCTGCGGTCTCAAGATAAAACGCACTTCGTCTCCAAACATTATCTCCCCAAGTCCATATACCTCAAACAAAAACAGAGGTGGGGATAATAGTGAAATACAGTTTAATAGAAAAATGGTACAATAAAACCACTCAATGAAACAAATTTAAATAGCGATCCACCACAATTCTAGGTCAAAATGTGCTTTCCATAATACGTGCGGTGTCATAAGATGCCCACCCAGTAGCGCTTATGAATCAGGTACCTCCCGGGATATCAGCACCCTTACGCCACTGGCCAGGCACTTTTCTCCTCGTATTCGGTCTGCTGCAGTCTTTGCCATGATACCACCAACGCGTTTCTGCTCCTCAGAGCCTTGTCAGGTTTCATGGTGGAAGCCATGAAGGACCTTGGCCTTCTCAATGCAAGGGCTTCTTCCATGGCTGTCTCTGCACGCAGGGGACTCTGGCTGCGCCAATGGTCTGCGGATGCAGAATCCAAGAAGAGTGTGGAGAACCTACCCTTCACAGGTCAGGCTCTGTTTGGTGAAGCGTTGGATAACTATGGGTAAGTCAACATTCCTTCCCTCAGCTACACCATCTGCTAGGAAATCTTATCCTATGTCTACTCTGCAGTCCTTTCGGACCGCGAAAGCCAAGAATTCCAAACCCCCTTTCACTTTCTTTAGAGGAGGTCGGGGCAAATCCAGAAAACCTGCACCAGAACAGAAACCCTGTTCTGCTTCCTCAAAATCCTCGGCATGACTGTGGATCTCCCAGCCTGGAGATCGGGCACGTGGGAGCAAGATTAGACATTTCAGTCATGTTTGGACGTCACCAGGACTGGACCCCTGGGTACAAGATATTGTTACCCAGGGGTACAGACTGGAGTTTCAAGAACTCCCACCTCGCAGATTTTTCAAATCAGGCTTACCAGCTTTGCTGACAGAAAGTGCTATCCTACAGGAAGCCATTCAAAAATTGCTAAGGTCAAATGTTATTGTTCCAGTTCCACCTCACTTAACAAACAAGGGTTATTACTCAAACCTGTTTATGGTAGCGAAACCGGAGGGTTCGGTCAGGCCAATATTGAATCTAAAGCCATTGAACCCTTATTTGAGGGAATTAAAATTCAAGATGGAGTCTCTGAGAGCGGTGATCTCAGGTCTGGAGGAGGGGAAATTTCTAGTATCTCTGGATATCAAGGATGCGTACCTTCACATTCCGATCTGGCCGCCTCACCAGGCTTATCTCGGATTTGCGCTGCTGGACTGTCACTATCAGTTCCAGGCACTGCCGTTTGGCCTCTCGGCACAGAGGGTGTTCACCAAGTTCATGGGGGAGATGATGCTACTCCTCCGCAAGCAGGTGGTGAACATAATTCCTTATCTGGACGATCTGCTGATAAAAGCGTCTTCCAGGGAGAAGCTGTTACAGAGCATTGCTCTCTCAACTCAACTACTCCAGGATCACAGGTGGATCCTGAATCTTCCAAAGTCGCATTTGGAGCCGACAAGGAGACTGTCCTTCCTGGAGATGATCCTCGACACGGAAGTACAGAGGGTGTTTCTGCCGGAGGAGAAAGCGTTGGTGATACAAGCAATGGTCCTGGATTTCCTGAAGCATGCCCGGGTATCGGTTCATCAGTGCATTCGCCTTCTGGGAAAAATGGTTGCCTCCTACGAGGTTCTACAGTACGGAAGATTTCATGCACGGTCTTTCCAACTGGATCTCCTGGACAAATGGTCGGGATCTCATCTTCACATGCACCAGAGGATACGTCTGTCACCGAAAGCTAGAATCTCTGGTAGCTGCAAACTTCTCACCTACTAGAGGGCCGCAGGTTCGGGATTCAGAATGGGATCCTTCTAACCACGGATGCAAGTCTCAGAGGTTGGGGAGCAGTCACCCAAGGGGAAAACTTCCAAGGAAGGTGGTCAAGTCTGGAATCCATCCTTCCGATAAACATTCTGGAACTAAGGGCCGTGTACAACGGTCTTCTGCAAGCGGCACATCTTCTGAAAGATCAGGCCAGTCAGGTTCAGTCGGACAATGTAACGACAGTGGCCTACATAAACCGACAAGGCGGACCGAAGAGCAGAGCTGCAATGTCGGAGGTAACAAAAATCATCCTCCGGGTGGAAAAGCACGCGGAGGCGCTGTCAACAATCTTCATTCCGGGAGTGGACAACTGGGAAGCAGACTTCCTCAGCAGACACGATCTCCATCCAGGAGAGTGGGGCCTCCACCCAGAGGTGTTCGCAGACGTGACAAGTCTTTGGGGTGTACCTCAAATAGACATAATGGCCTCCCACCTCAACAAGAAGCTTCGGAGGTACTGTTCCAGGTTGAGGGACCCACAGGGAGTGGCGGTGGACGCCCTGGTAACTCCGTGGGTGTTCAAGCCCGTGTATGTGTTCCCTTCACTTCCACTCATCCCAAGGATTCTCAAACTAATAAAAAGAACAAGAGTTCAGGCGATCCTCATTGCTCCGGACTGGCCAAGACGGGTTTGGTATGCAGATATTCTTGGAGTTACTGTTGGAAGATCCGAGGTCTCTTCCTCTTTGAGAGGACCTTCTGCAACAGGGGCCGTTTGCTTATCAAGACTTACCACGGCTACGTTTGATCACATGGAGGTTGAATGCCAGATCTTAGCTCGGAAGGGCATTCCTAACAAGGTTATTCCTACCCTGATACAGGCTAGGAAAGAAGTAATGTCTAAACATTACCATCGAATTTGGTTAAAAGTACGTGTCTTGGTGTGAATCCAAGAAGTTTCCTACGGTGGAGTTTCAACTAGGGTGGTTTCTCCTCTTTCTGCAAGCAGGTGTGGATGTGGGCCTGAGGTTGGGCTCCATAAAAGTCCAGAATTCGGTCTTGTCCATTTTCTTCCAGAAACAATTGGCTGCCCTCCCTGAGGTTCAGACTTTCTTGAAAGGGGTTCTGCACATCCAGCCTCCCTTTGTGCCTCCTACGGCACCTTGGGATCTTAATGTGGTGCTGCAGTTCCTGCAGTCGGATTGGTTCGAACCTTTTACAGGAGGTTGATGTCAAGTTCCTTACTTGGAAGGCGGTCACACTATTGGTATTAGCATTTGCTAGACGTGTGTCGGAATTGGGGGTATTGTCCTGCAAGAGCCTCTACTTGATTTTCCATGAAGATAGAGCTGAGATCAGGACGCGTCAGCACTTTCTTCCAAAGGTTGTGTCGGCTTTTCATATCAACCAACCTGTTGTGGTGCCAGTGGCTACTGACTCCTCAATTACATCAAAATCCTTGGATGTTGTAAGGGCTTTGAAGATTTATGTGAAGAGAACTTCTCGTCACAGAAAATCGGACGCTCTGTTTGTACTTTATGATCCCAACAAGGTTGGGTGGCCTGCTTCTAAGCAGACGATTTCTCGCTGGATCAGGTATACTATCCAGCATGCTTATTCTACGGCAGGCTTGCCGAGTCCAAAATCCGTTAAGGCCCCCACTACTAATAAAGTGGGATCTTCCTGGGCGGTTGCCCGGGGTGTCTCGGCTTTACAGCTTTGCCGAGCGGCTACTTGGTCAGGATCGAACACGTTTGCTAAGTTCTACAAGTTCGATACTTTGGCCTCTGAAGACCTTCAGTTTGGTCATTCGGTTCTGCAGGAGCCTCTGCTCTCTATCTCCCGTACTTGGAGCTTTGGTACATCCCCATGGTACTAATGTGGACCCCAGCATCCTCTAGGACGTAAGAGAAAATAGGATTTTAATTACCTACCGGTAAATACTTTTCTCGTAGTCCGTAGAGGATGCTGGGCGCCCGCCCAGCGCTTCGTTGCATTGTTATTTGGTTAAGTACTGCATTGTTACTTGGTTAAGTACTGTTGTTCAGCCATTGCTGAATTGTTTCAAGCTGGTTAGCTTGGATTTCTGTTATGTGTGAGTTGGTGTGAATCCCACCACTATCTGTGTATTTCCTTCTCTCGAAGTATGTCTATCTCCTCGGGCACAGTTTCTAGACTGAGTCTGGTAGGAGGGGCATAGAGGGAGGAGCCAACCCACACTATTAAACTATTAAAGTGCCCATGGCTCCCAAGGGACCAGTCTATACCCCATGGTACTAATGTGGACTCCTCTACGGACTACGAGAAAAGGATTTACCGGTAGGTAATTAAAATCCTATTATTTGTGCATCAGAAGTAACAAATCTCAGTGGGAAATGAAAGAATTTTGAAAGTCTAGACAGATTTCAAAAACTTTATCAACGGTTTAAACAAGAAATTGGTGGAACTGAAAAAAATCGTCAGCAGAAAGAAAAACAAACTCCAACAGGATAATAATGATTTTCTATCTAAACATGTCTATAGATGGAGTCATATAAAAAGGACACCCTCCATCAAACCTACTAATTATACTACTGTACCTTAGACATATGAGGTGATTCAGACCTGATGCCTGGGCAGCAAACTTTGCTGTCCTGCGTTCGGATAGTTGCTGCCTCCAGGGGGAATGTAAATTCGGCGTGCAAGTGTGCGATCCCATGTGTACTCAGAGCTGCAAAAATCCACTTTGTGCAGTCTCTGCGCAGCCCAGGACTTATTCCTCCAATGCGATGAGAATAGGCTGATCGGGTCCGGAGCTGGTGTCACATACCCTCCCAGAAAACGCTTGGACACGCCTGCGTTTTTCAGGACACTCCCTGTAAACGCTCAGTTGCCACCTACAATCGGCTTCTTCCTGTCAATCACCTTGTGAACGCCCACGCGATTGGATTTTTTGCACCATCCCATTGCCGACTGGCAGTGCCCGTTGTCCGACGCGCATGCAAATTGCGGTACATATGCATGCACTGTTAGGTCCTGATCAGCAGCGATCAGGTCTGAATCACCCCCATAGATTCCTCTGAGAGTGAATTTCCTCAAATACAAGATAATGAGAATAACAGTACGACTTTTTTCAAAAAGAAATCAAATTTTACCCAAATTTAAGATCTGCCCCACCAGTAAAAACATATTTAGAACTGGTAAGCAAAGATATGGATTTACTGGAACAGCAGAAACACCTATATCATTTTGAATCTCAGTAAGGAGGAGAAAAGGGCCCTAAAAGAGATGATGGGATAACACCGCTATTGAAACCTCGGATAAGGGCGGTAATGTGGTGCTATGTTTAAGGGAGAAATACTTTCAAGAATCAGATTGACCATTGAATAATAAATTGTGTTTTAAGAAGCTCTCACATTTAACCCTATCAATGACTATTTGGAAATAGACAACAACATGATTGGGAGAGCCTTTAGAGATGCGATCATCTCAAAATCCCAGATGAATTTCTTTGAAACTGAAGATCCATGAATGTCTATCCTATATCTATTGCCAAAGATTCACAAAGACGAAGTCAACCCTCCTGGTAGGCTGATAGTATCCAGCATCAGTGGCCTTACAGAGAACTCAAGCAAGTTTGCAGATTTCCATTTAAGGAAATTTGTTCGTACGCTACCATCGTATGTGAGATATACGATGGACATTCTTAAAGTTCAGGGAATTATTTTGAACAGAAAGACATGGCTAATAACATGCGAAGTTGAGAGTTTATAAACTAGCATTGACCGTGAACTTGGAATTAATGCCACAGAATACTTTCTGTGCATGGACTGTGAGAAAGCACTTTATGATTTTATCGTTAAGCTCTTGCACTTTGTTCTAACCAAGGATTTCTTTGTGTGTTCGGAAAATATCTACCTCCAGGTATGGGGGTTAGTGATGGAGAGTACGTGTGCTCCCATGTATGCGAACCTGTACCTGAGATGGTGATAGCGAGAGGTTGTTTTCAGCGATAAGATTGAGATCTACAGTATACAGAACATATTTTAATCTGGTTGCGATACATAGATGACCTCCTTATCATCTGGAAGGGTGAGGCCAATCTTTTCAAGGAATTCATTACTATTTTGAATTGTAATCAACTTAACTTAAAACTCACATATGAGATGAGTCAGAATCAAATCAACTTTTTGGCCTCAAATTAATCACAGAAGAAGATGGACAGATCTCCACGTACATGTATCCTAAAAAACTGCCACTAATTCTCTGTTACATCGCAGTAGTTCACATTTTCCACCAGTTCTAAAAGGACTTCCAGAAGGAGAATTTCTCCGAACAAAACGTAACTGTTCAAAGACAGATACTTACCTAGAAAGAGCAGAACAATTGTGCAATCAACTGAAAAATAGAGGCTATAGTAATCGCACCATCAAGAAGGCCTCAAAGGAGACTAAGAAATATAGCAGGGAACAACTTCTCACCCCACCCAACAAGAAGAAGAATCTTGAAGAGAAAATTTGATTTATTTTGACTTATTACCAAGAAATTCAGAATATACTAAACAAACACATGAATGTCCTGAAGACAGACAAAGATCTGTCAAAATTATTACAGGAGAGAATCCAGGTGAGCTGGAGGTGATCTAGCAATCTCAGAGAGATTTTAGTACATAGCCATCTTGAGAGAATTAAGAAACCCATGATTGCAAGCAAAAGTTCCTTTAAGTGCGGTACCTGCAAAGCATGTTCAGTAATCATCCCACAGAAATCATTTTGTGATAAATTTAAGAAAACCTGGGAGATCAAAGATTCCATTACAGATTCCATTACATCTGATATGGTTGTTGTGATCTATAATCTTAAATGCCCGTGTAATCTACACTATATTGGCAAAACAAAGAGACCTCTAAAGAAGAGAATTTTGGAACACCTCTTAAGTATCAAGAATGCCCAGAAAGATCAACAAGCCGTGAAACCTCTCACCCCCTATAGCAAAACATTTCCTTAAATATCATCAAGGAAACACAAGGAATATCCAGGTGTTCGGCATGGTGAATATAGACATTGGCATCAGAAGTGGGAATCTAGTTAAAGAACTTCTTAAACCAGAAACTTGATTGATTTTCCTGATGGACACTGTCTCCAGGAGGCCTTAATGAAGAGAACAATTACACAGCCTTCTCATGAATTTAGATAGCATATACAGGGACAGACACTTATATATTCATAAACCTTTAACTTATGAGCTAGTCTTTATCAATTGTTATCATAAATCCCCAATAGGTGCAAGGTTCCTGTAAATACAATATTTGTTTCCATAATTATAACATCTTTTATATTACAGTAAGTTTAGAGTAATAAAGCATTTGTCTTACATGTGATATATATTGATTTATCATTTTCATATAACCTAGTAAATCTTGATTATTGATATAGGAAATCCGTTCATAACTACACTATATGGGTATGAATATTAATTAGGGAGTTGCTGTATATATTGAGACTCCCATACTTATAAACTGAGTTCATCACTTTTGGAAAGCTTTGAACTAATTATTTAATGAACATATATTATTATTTATGCTTATTGATCCAATATACGTTTATATGTTTACATGTAACTTCTAAATAATATAGAAGACAGTGGTTATTGGCAGGTGATAGATTTGGTCTTTATGGATAGATGTATTCTGGGTTTGATTAACGCGTCCTGATCATCATTGAACATGAACCCAGCTCACTCCCCGATAATTTGAATTTTGGAAAAGGCGGGATGAGCACAGGGATGGTTAGTGATTGGAGGAGCCTAAGCAGCAGTGGTATATAAACAAGCTCCGGGCGCCTTGCTGATTGCCCTGACGAAGGGGACATTGCGAAGCGCGCACCGGTTTTCTTAGCTGTGTGCGGGCACTACCAATGCACCTTTCTCTATTATCTAATTCAAATGTACAAACTCATTTTTGACTGTGCACATTCTGTCTCCGTCCTTGTAAGGGCAGAGTGACATACTAGTTCAACACAGAACCTTTATATATATATAAATACAAACTATACGGCTCTGACATCATGAGTTTGCAGTATAGGATCTGTTAAAACATACCACTTGCCTATATTTGGGAATGTGAGCTGCAGTTACATGAGATAATAGGATAGCTTATTAAGCTCTTATCCTCCTACATTTGCTCTTTATAACAACACCAAATTCTTATACAATAAATTCTGATGAATGGAAACATTTGTACAACAAATGTACTGATACTTATGGGAATATAATTATTGAGAACTTCCAAGCCCACTGAGCTAATTTACACCCAGTGTCTCATCCATTCATAATACTCCTGCTGTATTTACACAGGATTATCAGTGTATTCTACACTTACTGTAACATTGTGAGTGTTGTTTTTTTTTAACCAATGGGGAAGAACTCTGCAACTTATTAGCTAACTAGCACCACAACCCAATTTAGGAAGTGGAACACACAGAGCAGGGAGGAGACTGAGACAAATTGATATAAAATGCAACAATAAACGAGTTTATTGATACAATTCATATAAGAATAAATTATTGCCATGCATTGGCATTTTCTCGCACAGCATATTTTATGTCAGTAGTCCCCATTTCTTACTTTTTCACCTCTTTCTTAATACTTCACAATTTTTAATAAAAATTTTTAATGAGAAAATAAGTTAATTTTTAAATGTAGATGCACCACATCAATACAAATCTTTTCTTCTTGTCATATGCTCATTATCATTTGTCACGTGGTAGAACACCCCGTGTTAGAACTTGTGAATTAATTGACGTTATGCTACAGTAGGGGGTCCTTTTCTCAATTTTTTTTATCTAAATAAGCATCCTGTGCTATTGGTATTTCCCAATTTTCAGCTTTTTGTATTTGTCCAGTCCTGCATTTACTGTTTTCTGGGCATTGTAACTAGTAATCATGCATCCCCATTCTAACAGCTGTTGCAGACTTGTTGGTGATCCGTCTATGGAGATGGTACTCAATGTTGTGGCTTTCTGGTTAGTCCATTTGTTCCCAAATGTGGTCCTCAACGTGACTCAACAGTCCAGGTTTTATGGATATCCATGCTTAGGCCCAGGTGTCTTAATTAGTACCTCAGTCAGTTTGATTATACCATCTGTGCACAAGCATGGATATCCCTAAAACCTACACTGCTGGGTTACTTTGAGGACTGTTTTTGGGAGTCACTGAGTTAGTCGCATTTAATAGGAATGACTTTCCCCCATTGCCTTCCTTGTGAGACTGTCATTCAAGGAATGTGTATGTGATGAAGGTGGTACTCCGGATAAATAACACCAAGACAGCTGCAGTATACAGTTTTGGTTTTACAAGACCTCTCATTGCATAAATGTATTCAACTTCTACATATACATATAATCCAGAGGTTCCCATCCTATCTGTTGTGTGCCCCAGTTGCTCATGAACGATGTTGTGCATAGTGCCCAAGTACGGGCCTACTACGTTATGCCGACTATCGGCAGCGGGTTGAGTGCAAAAGAGCCCCCTGCGAGCTTGCTGCGCTCGCCACGCTGCGGGCAATTTGACGTGCCACGCTATTAATTCTCCCTCCAGGGGTATCGTGGACCCCCCAAGAGGGAGAATGGTTGTCGGGACCCTGGCACCAGTATGCTGAGCGCCGGGATCCCGAAAGCCGGCATATCAAATGCCTCCCCCCAAGTACTCACTGAGATGTTCAGTTCGTCAGCAATATCACTAACTCAAATGCATCTGTCCTCTGGAATCAGACCTACAATGTGGCACAAATAGTTATCTGTGGTGGACATGCTTGGCCGGCCGAGTCTCTGCTCATGTTGAACGTTTGTCCTGCCTTTATCAAAGTGCACCAAACTTAAACCTGTTTCCATGACATGACGTTATCACCATACATCTCGACAAGTTGCTTATGAATTTTCTCTTGCGTCCTAGTGGATACTGGGGTTCTATACTTTAGTACCATGGGGTATAGATCGGGTCCACTGGAGCCTGGCACTTTAAAACCTTTTAGTGTGTGTATGTGTGTGCTGGCTCCTCCCCTCTATGCCCCTCCTACCAGACTCAGTTTAGAAAAATGTGCCCAAGGAGCCGGGTGCGTTTCTCTGGAGCTTCAGAGATTTTCCTTTATTTTTATTTTAGTTTATTATTTTCAGGTAGCTCTGGTTGGCAGCCAGGCTACCTGTTTCGTGGGACTTAGAGGGGGGACCGAACCAACCTCCTGAGGGTTAATAGTTCGTAATGCCAGCTGACAGGACACTGAGCTCCTGAGGTACTGATCACATATCGTTAGTATGTGTGCCCACGCCAGCAGCTAGCCACCACCCTCTAACAGATGCCGAAGTTACAGGGTGTGGCGAGCGTTACACCGGGGTCCCCAGTGCAGTTTTGGCGGCAAGTCACGCGGCGGTCACAGGCCCAGAGCTGTTGCCGCGCAGTGCTCACTTTCTCAAGGCTTTATGTGTACTGTAAAATGCATATTCTACTGTTTGTTATAAGTAGCCAATATAAACTGTAATGGGGACCGCACGCCATTACAAGGGAGGGGCTTCCCGGATCGTTACCAGCGGCGAGAAGGCACAATTTCCTGCTGCTGCGGATCTTCGAGGCTGCATGCATGCTGCTTCTCCAGGACCCACGCTGCTACAGACTGTAAAACTGGTACCAGGGGGTCATAGAAAGGGGGGACCACGCCAGCGGTAGCGCCGCTGTACTACTATCAGGTCACACACATACTAAACCACATTGTGCTGCTGTGTTCTGTGTGCTGGTATCTGCTCCTCAGTGTCACTCCAGGGGCTCTCTTGGGTCTGTGTGGAGGTGTTGGTCAGTAGGCTGCGCTGTATTACAGTTGTGTAAGATGTCTGTTGACATGGTTGTGTGCTGCTTGTAACTCTACCCCGTCTTCAGCGGGGTCACTCATGTGTGTACAATGTTCCTTATCTCCACAGGGACACAGTTCACAGGCACCTGACTTTCTAGATCAGAGGTTCTCAAACTCGGTCCTCGGGAGCCCACACAGTGCATGTTTTGCAGGTAACCCAGCAGGTGCACAGGTGTATTAATTACTCACTGACACATTTTAAAAGGTCCACAGGTGGAGCTAATTATTTCACTTGCGATTCTGTGAGGAGACCTGCAAAACATGCACTGTGTGGGCCCCCGAGGACCGAGTTTGAGAACCTCTGGTCTAGATAGCTTTAAAAGCATGATTCAGAATGTAAATTCAGAATTAGCTGCAGCTAGGAAGGAGAGACAGGTGTTAAAGCACTCTATTGATTGTGTGGCTAAAGCAGCAGATACCAAGAAGGCTTCTCAGCCCCCTCTAGTGGCTTCACATAAACGCTCACTGCCACAGGTGCTCCAGTCTGATTCTGATCATCCCTATGTGGATGATGATGATATGGATGAGGACAGCTCTCTGTCCCCTGGGGTGGAGGCTCTCATTTTTGCTGTAAGAGAGGTCCTTCACATACTGGATCAGGAGACAGAACCAGATGAGGAGTTGTACTTTAATGTTTGACCAAAGACATCAGCAACTTTTGTGTCTAAAGAATTAAACTCCCTTGCCAGGGAGGCTTGGTTAAACCCTGATAAAAAAAAAAATTAAAATTCCTCAGAGGTTTTTAACTTTTATTTTCCCCTCCTAGCTGGGGACAGGAAAGTATGGGAAAACCCCTGTCAGTTGACACATCTGTGTCCAGACTGTCTAAGAAATTGGTGCTGCCGGTACCAGGGGCTATATCCTTTAAAGAACCTGCTGGCTGTAAAATTGAGACTACTCTAAAGGTAATTTATACGGCAGCGGGCGTAGCACAGCGCCCTTCAATAGTTTGTGGGTGGATTTCCAGGGCACTGGTTAAGTGGTCTGACTCTGTTATTGATGGTTTAGACTCTCTGCCCCGTGATGAGGTCATTACTCTGTTGCAACACATACAGGATGCTGCTAATTTTATGAGCGAGGCTCTAAAGAAACTGTGTAAGATAAATGGCCACACTACTGCTATGGCTGTTTCGGCACGCAGAGCTCTGTGGTTACATCAATGGTCAGTGGATGCTGATTCCAAAAAGGGTGTAGAAAATCTTCCCTTTACAGGTGATGCCTTGTTTGGAGACTAATTAAATAAATGGATCTCTCAGGCAACGGTGGGTAAGTTTACCTATCTGCCGTCGGCTGCGCCACCTGCTAGACGTTCTTACACAGGACCCTGTGTAGCAGGTGTTTTAGCAGCCCTAAGCTTTCTTATTTTATTTTGATAGTCTTACTATTTTTTTCTTGAGTGATCTTTCTAAACAGCGTCTTATACGTACCCTAGAAAGAATCACTCCAACAACTCTCCGCCGGGTCGCGACAGCACTTACCCACGAGTACATTGCTGTTTCGGCGGACGTCTGTCTCGGATATACTAGCAGGTCCGGCAGACGTTACCAGGCTGTGGCCGGAGCACGGGGAGAAGGTAAGGCATCGGCTCCGCTTAGTAGGGGAATATGGACACAGCCGCACTGTTTTGG
Source organism: Pseudophryne corroboree (assembly GCF_028390025.1). Classification (NCBI taxonomy): domain Eukaryota; kingdom Metazoa; phylum Chordata; class Amphibia; order Anura; family Myobatrachidae; genus Pseudophryne; species Pseudophryne corroboree. The sequence goes on from NC_086453.1 coordinate 140,460,585, forward strand.
GAGAAGACTACCAAACAGTCGCTGACGCGGCTGCCACCCTTGTTGCACCAGCGCTAGGCCTCCAGGAATAGTATGAGGCCGCGATCCCTAGGGTTGATGTCAGCAGTGGGGAGTCAGATGCTCTCCTGGTCACCCCTCCCCCCCGGTTCATGACCAGTGTCCTCTGAGTCTCCCGCCATTAACTGTTTCCCGCTTCCGTCTCAGACGCTGTACACGAAGGGGACCCAGTCGCAGCATAAGTGCCTATTGCATATGAGTCTGTATACATTTACTGTTGTTTCTTTCGCAATGTGTCTGAATACGTTAGATCTGTTTAAACATGATGCAGTAATATGTTCTCCTACATACTTAAAATGTAGTTGTAGTTGATGTGCTCATATTGCTTATTATACTAATGTATAACATGTGACTCACTACTAGTGTGATTGCTGACTTTACTATATTTCTGTCAGTTTTGTTTATTCCGATCCTCAATGCTGGTGCATGGGTAGGGTCGGATTGTATGTCACTTTAAGAAGCTTAAAGTGATTACAGTCACATTGTGTAGTATACTGTGGAAGTGTTGATTATTTATCATGTCTAAGAGCGGTAAAGGTGAGGAAGGTACACTCAAAGCAACATCAACACTCATATCATGTTTGTCTTGCAAAGCTGTGTTATCCTCTCAAAATCTGGTTCAGGAGGGTTTGTGTGCAGATTGTTTTAGTTTTCACCAGGGGTTATTGAAAAATACAAGGCAGAGTCAGGTGCAGATGGATCCACCTTGGGCTATGTTTACACAGACTTTATCCAGTATAGCTGAACGGATAATTCCTCCAACTCCTGTACCAGGGATAGGTTACACTATTAACCCTTACATGCAGCTCCCCACCTATGGTGTATCACTTCCAGTAGCAGCAGCCGCCTCTCAAAAGAAACAAGCTGATGAGCGGTGGTAGGTAAATCTTCACCCTCACAGGCTACACATGATTCAGATGAGGATTCATCGGAAGATGAAAGCTCAATTAATTCCACTTCGGCATACGAAGAGGAGGATGAAGGTCTTAGCTCAGTGGATTTAGCTGAGTTAATTAAAGCTATGAAAGCCATTCTGTCCTTAGAAGATTCAGCAGAGCCTGTGTTAAAAACCAAGGCACCTGTGTTTAAACGTCCCAAAACAGTTAAGACTGATTTTCCAGGGTCAGATCAGCTGACCGAAATCATGGAAGAGGCTTGGGCTACGCCCAATAAGAAGTTTAGAATTCATAAGAAATGGAATTCCAATTATCCTCTTCCAGCTGGGGATTGTTTAAAAAGAGAGATGGCTCCTAAAGTAGATATGCATGTAATTCGATTAGTGCGAAAATCTACATTACATTTGCCTTCAACATCATTAAATGATGTCACGGATAGGAGAGCGGATGGGTTTCTAAAAACCATTTTTTCCCTGTCTGGGGCAGTCACAAGGCCAGCCATGGCTTCAGCTTGGATGGCAAAGGCTGTGTCTGCCTGGGCTGATGCATTGGAGGGGGATTTTTCAGTAGCTTTTAGAGAGCAAAAATCCCATATAGCACATATAAAACAGGCTGCAATGTTCTTGGAAGAAGCGGCATTGGATATGGGTACTATTGCCTCCAGGGCATCATCTTCAACAATAGCTGCTCATAGAGCAGTTTGGCTACGTACGTGGAAAGCTGATTCAGAATCTAAAAAGGTTTTGGAATCTTTGCCCTTTTCTGGAGATATTCTTCTTGGAGAAAAAAAAAATTGACCGATATTCTGGAGTCAGAAGCAGACTCCAAAAAGGTCAAGTTTCCTTCCACATACAATTTCAAACCAAAAGTTCGGCTTTTCGGCCCTTTCGGTTTCGAGGAAAATCTAAAGGAAAAAGTAGATGGCAAGCAGCCCCAATACAACAAGTCTGGTAAGACTAAAAAGCATTGGGTTCCAGAGGACCGGTTGGGAAAACAGATAATAAGCCATCAGCCTGATGCTCCGGGCCTCCACCTGGGGGACCCCGACTTCTTCAGTTTGCACAGATCTGGGAGCAATCTACAACAGATGCCTGGGTGCAGGAAGCGGTATCTTTAGGTTATGCATTAGCTTTCACCCTCCTCGCAGGTTTGTTTGTGTTATTTTGTACCAGCCCGTCTCGGGTAGAGACAAAGGCCAGGGCTTTGTTATAGGCAGTCCAGAAATTGCTTCAGTAAGGAGTAGTCATTCCAGTTCCTCCTGCACAACGGGGACAGTGTTTTTACTCCAACCTGTTTTTAGTTCAGAAGCCAAATGGGTCATTTCAGCCCATTCTCAAAGTGCTAAACAAATACATTTGTGTACATCTGTTTCACATGGAGACGTTACATTCCATCCTGTTGGCCATGGAGCCAGGGGATTATATGGTATCCCTGGATATACAGGGTGCTTACCTACATGTTCCGATAGCACTGTCCCATCAGTGCTATCTCAGGTTCTCTATCCTCCAACAGCATTTTCAGTTCCAGACCCTACATTTTTGGGTTTGCCACAGTCTCCAGAGTATTTACCAAGATTATGGTGGTAATGACAGCTTATCTCTTCCAGCAGGGGATAAGAATATTTCCATACCTCGACGATCTTTTAATCCTGGCACAGACGCAGGAATTGCTCTTATGTCATCTGCAACAGACAATAACGTGTCTGCAGAACCACGGGTGGCTCATAAATTGGGCAAAATCGTCTCTGGTTCCGTCACAGCGGATCACTCACTTGGGGGCTGAACTGGATTCAAGGCTTCAGAGAGTAATTTTACCTCTGAACAAGCTATCCAAGGTTCAGTCAAGGATTCAGGACTTGTTACACAGTCAAAAGGTATCCATTCACGCAGCAATGCGCGTGATGGGTTTTATGGTGTCAACATTCCACATGGTGGAGTATGCACAATTCCACTCAAGGCCTTTGCAGCATTTGATTCTTGCCGAATGGAATGGGTTGCATCAGACAGTAAAAACAGACTATGGTTCTTACGTTAGAAGTAAGAAGGTCATTAGCCTGGTGGCTACAGACATCCCATCTGGACAAGGGGAGACCCTTTTGGATATCAGATTTGGAAATTTTGGCGACAAATTCCAGTCTCCAGGGCTGGGGGGAGCAGTGTCAGGAAGGTTGTGTTTTTAGGGGCAATGGATCAAGGAATAATGTTGCTTGTCAATAAATATATTGGAATTTCGGGCCATATACATGGCTCTGATTCAGGCAAAGGACATTCTTTGGGGGGAAACCAGTCCAGATCCGCTTGGACAATGCGACGGCAGTAGCGTACCTCAACCATCAGGGAGGAACTCGCAGCCGAAAAGCGATGAAGGAGGTAAGTCACATACTAAAGTTGGCAGAACTTCATCATCCAGCCTTGTCCACAGTGTTCGTTCCGGGAGTCCTAAACTGGGAAGCGGACTTTCTCAGTCGACACGCCATTCAGGCATGCGAATGAGCTCTACACCTGGAGGTCTTCCAGACTCTAGTAGACAAGTGGGGGTTGCCAGAGATAGATCTCATGGCATCCCGTCTGAACAACAAAGTGCTCGCAATACGGGTCAAGAACAAAGGATCCCGAAACGATCTTTGTGGATGCCCTGTCGGTGAGATGGGGCTTTCATCTGGCTTATGTGTTTCCTCTAAGCACCCTATTACCCAGGGTGGTGAGAATGATAAAGCAAGGAAAAGGTGCCGTGATACTAATAGCTCCGGCTTGGCCCAGAAGGCATTGGTACATAGATCTGCAAAGCATGTCGATGGATGTTCCACTTCTGCTCCCTCAACATCCAGATCTACTGATGCAGGGTCCTTGTTATCACAGACATCTGCATCGACTGTCTTTGACGGCGTGGCTCTTGAAACCTCTATCCTGAAGTCAAGAGGATTCTCACAACAGGTAATTCAAACTATGATCAAAGCAAGGAATCTTTCCTCAGCTCGCATTTATCACCGAATATGGCAAACCTATATTCATTGGTGCAGAAGAAATGGACCCTAAGTCTTTCAGAGTTTCCAGGGTCTTAGCATTCCTTCAGGCAGGAATGGATAAAGGTTTGAAGGTGGCTTCCTTGAGAGTGCAAGTGTCGGCATTGACTGTATGGTTCCAAAAGAAAATTGCCAATTTACAGGATGTGCATACTTTTTTTTTCCAGTGAATGCTGCGCATTTAACCTCCTTTTGTTCCTCCTACAGTGCCTTGGGACTTAAGTCTAGTCCTGAAAGCCCTTCAAGTTGCCCCATTTAAACCACTTAATAAAGTGGATCTTAAATGGTTGACGGCTAAAGTTCTCTTTCTACTGGCTATGGCATCAGCTAGAAGAGTATCAGATTTAGGGGCATTATCATGTCATTCCCCATTTCTGATTTTTTTATCCAGATAAAGCAGTTCTCAGAACTAGATCTGGGTATCTTCCAAAGGTGGTGTTTAAATTCCATTTTAATGAAGAAATTGTAGTCCCGGTTTTCCAGGTACCGGGCCTTTCTGCAGGAGATGCATCGCTGGACGTGGTCTGTGCATTAAGGATCTACGTGGATAGAACCAGTGCCATCAGAAAGACAGATTCTCTCTTCATTCTCTAAAAAATTTCACAAGAGAGGATGGCCTGCTGATAAGCAGATAGCTGGCAAGATGGCTTCGGATGACTATTTCAGAAGCATATTCTCAGGCTGATCTCCATGTTCTGGCAAATGTCTTTGCTCACTCGTAAGTCAGGTCCATCTTGGGCAGCACAACGTGGTGCTTCAGCAGAACAGATATGTAAGGCAGCCACATGGTCTTCCATTAACACATTCATTAGACATTATGCCTTGGATACCTTTGCCTCTTATGAAGCTGAATTCGGGCGAAGGATTCTCCTGTCCAATTAGGAGCGTCCCCACCACTAAATTGCTTTGGGAAATCCCAATGTTATGCTGGGGATAACGTGGACCCTGCCGTAGAAATATATGTTATGGTAAAAACATACTGTTGATCCCACCCTGACGCACCTGATTTGAGGATCCTTTTACTCACTAACCTCTTCCTTCTTGTACAGAAGGGTGTGCATGTGTGTTGTTATCGCCTGATTAGGGCTATCTTTGATACTCCCGCCTTAGCTTTGGAATACAACTGATTTGCCTGAGCCAGGAGGCGGGGATATATGGATGGGCCCATTGCATGCTGGGAGGCCGGAAAAGCTTTGACCGATTGGTGCAAATCCGCTGTCGCTTCATCATATCCCATTGTTATCCTGTGGATCCTGTGGACTTATGGTAAGTTCTTACCATAACGTATATTTTCTTCCGAAACAGCTTGCCTTGTTGCCAGAAGTACAGACTTTTCTTCATATGCAACCACCCTTTGTATCTCCCACGGCTCCGTGGGACCTCAATGTGGTTCTGTCCTTTCTCCAATTGGACTGTTTTAAACCCTTACATAGGGTTTAGTTAAAATTTCTCACCTGAAAGACTGTGATGTGATGTTATTGGCATTGGCGTCTGCCAGACGTGTGTCTGAATTGGGGGCATTATCCTGTAAGAGGCCTTATTTGATATTTCTCCTACACTACTTCATGGCAGCCCTTACTCTTGGGGGATTGTATCCCATTCCTAAACTTAGACAGGGAATCCTCTCAACACTTTAGGACCACCCACCTTGGGTATATAGCCCTGCTCCTCCCCTTCCTCCATTAGTCTTTTTCCTGTCTCCTAGCTTGACAGGGGATTATGTGTTTGGTTTTTGAGAACGTTTTACCTCTATTCCCAGTAATACGCCTCTGTGTAGCCGTACTGGAAGAGGGTGGCTCCCTGGAGAAGGCAGAGTGTGCTTGGGGCGGTTGTAAGTCCCCGCTGTTCAGCTTAAGGTGTCCGCCCGCTGTTTTGCTGCTGGTCCCTCTCCCTAGTGCCGCTGTCTGAAGCCGTCTCTCCGGGTGCTTTGCTCCGCTAGCCGCAGTGCCTGTATCTCCGGCGAGACCGGAAGTGCGGGTGGCCGGAAGGGCAGCGGGGCGAAGGGGAAGTGCGGCTGGCGGGCGGAAGCGCTGTGAGAGACAGCGTGCGGCGGTTGGCGGGCGGAAGTGCTGGGGCGGCCGTCCTGTAGCTGGGACGGTCTGCTCAGCGCCGCTCTCTATGGTTCTTTTGGAGCTTAAATATGGCGCTGCACACTAGGAGTGAGAGTCTCCTATGAGCTGGGCAGGTGTATGCTTACCAGCAGGATGGATAGAGAGCCTTCTCCCCATAAGCCGATGAGTGCCCGGAAGAGGTAAGTCCTCATAGAGGATATGTTTTGTTTTTTTTTTTTCTGCGTGGTTAGGATTTTAATGTAGTGCTACTGCTGTTCATTTTTTAGTGTGTCTCCTCCTAAGAAGAGGCTATGCAAGAAGAGGCATATGGATATACAGTGTGCAGCATGTGATAAGATCTTTTCTTCTACTGAGAATGTGAAGTTCTGCGAGGACTGTATACAGAGTGACATTCAGCAGGCCAGTCAAACCAGTCAGATTCAGCAATTGAAGGACTGGATGAAGAGGTCTTTTGTTACGAGAGAACAGCTGGCTGATTTGCAGGAAAATAAGAGGTCTAGATCCCTGGCTAGTATTGACTCTCAGGACGAGTCAGCCTCTTTGTATGCTGATTATCAGTTTTCCTCTAGTTCTGGGTCAGAAGAGAAGGAGGAAGTTAGAGAGTTTAATTTGGATCTCGTTGACAGTCTCTTAAAAAATATATTTAAGACCATGAACTATAGGCAAAAGGATAAAGGAGATGAAGATAAGGATGTTTTGTTTGGAGATAAGTCCAAAAGGAGCAGATACTTTCCGGTTCACAGAGCATTGAAGGATGTAGTGTCTAAGGAGTGGCAAAACATAGATAAGAGACTTGGAAGTATTAAACGAGTGGATCGGATGTTTCCAGTAGAAGATGAGCAATTTCTGGGCTGGTGCACAGTGCCTAAGATTGATGCGGCAGTGGCAGAAATGGTGTCTAAAACTACGATTCTGTTAGAGGACGGAGCTGTCCTTAAGGATGGCATGGATAAGCGTATGGAGAGTGCGCTAAAAAAATTACATATGTCCTCGGCAGTATCCTTAAGGTCCGGTGTGGCTGTTGCATCTGTTTCCAGAGCTTTGAGAGTTTGGGGATCAGTGTTGTCCACAGATATTGAAGAGAAAATCTCAAGGCAATATTTGCAGAGAAGCCTGGGTATTATGCTCAAGGGCATAGAGTATCTGTGCGAAGCTTCTTTGGATGTGTTAGATTTCGCAGCGAAATCCATGGCGGCAGGTGTTATGGCTAGAAGAGCTTTGTGGCTTAGATCATGGTCGGCGGATATGCATTCCAAGAACAGGTTGGTGTCATTACCGTATGAGGGTTCCCTATTATTTGGAAATAAGCTTGAGGCTATTATACAAAAGATGTCAGGGGGTAAGTCAGCGAGGCTGCCTCAGGACAAGAGGAATAAATTTCCGTTTCCTTCTTCTAAGCAACAATTTAAGGAAGCGAGAAGTTATAGGCCGGGGCGAGCTTATATGGGAAGGTATTCCTCGGGGACGAATAGGCAGTCCTTTCGCCAGGCCTATAGGAGAGGTGGACGAAGACAATGACTGTCGCGGAGTTCTGGTATCCTTTCCGGTGGGAGCCAGGCTCCAGAAGTTTGCCAGTCTCTGGCAGTATTCAATTCAGGACACTTGGGTACTGGATGTGATATCTCAGGGATACCGGATAGAGTTTTCCGAAGTTCCAAAGAGGGACAAATTTGTGAATTCAAGAAGCCCAGCTGCGAGTCTGGAACTAAAGGCTCTGGAAGACAGTTTGGAAAAATTGATCCAGGTGAATGCGGTAGAGCCTGTTCCGCCTTCAGAAAGAAAGAGGGGATTTTATTCCAGAATTTTTCTGATAAGAAAGGCGTCGGGAGACTTCAGAACGATACTAGATCTCAGACAGCTCAACGATTATGTAAAGACGATAAAATTTCGTATGGAGACGATGAAATCCATTCTGTCAGGGGTAAGGAAGGAGGATTTCCTAGCGTCCATAGACCTAGAGGATGCTTACTTTCATGTGCCGGTACACACACGGCACAGAAGATACCTGAGGTTTTCGGTCATGGGCAAGCATTTTCAGTTCACATGCCTCCCTTTCGGTCTGAAGTCGTCTCCAAGGATTTTTACCAAGGTGCTGTCGGCACTGGTAACCGTAATAAGAGGTCAAAGAATTGCAATTTGGGCATATCTAGACGATCTACTAGTGTGCGGAGAGTCAAAACAGGAAGTAAAGATGGCGTTAGAAGTCACGCTGCAGATCCTACAAGAACATGGCTGGTTAATAAATTGGAAGAAAAGTCAACTAGAACCAAGACAAGAAATTCAGTTTCTCGGAGTACAGGTGGATACTGCCAATTATACAATAGGTCTTTCAGAAGAAAGATGCTCGAAGATTCGGAGTCTGGCTTCTTTGCTAAGGGAATGCAACAGTGTGACTCTGCGTCAGGGGATGAGTCTTTTGGGTATGATGGCCTCCGCCATAGACGTGGTCCCGTGGGCGAGATGGCGGATGAGGGGCCTTCAGCTAGAGATACTAGGCTATTGTCGGAGACGTTATTCCCTGAATCATCGCATAGGGTTAAGTCAAGGGGCAAAACGTTCTCTAGACTGGTGGATGGAAACAGAACTGGTCGACAGGAAGACGACTCTGTCGGATCGTCACTTCCTCATTCTAACAACAGATGCAAGTGCAGTCGGTTGGGGGGCGCACCTGTTGCAACAGAACTGCCAAGGAAGGTGGAACCACCAGGAGAGAAGATTATCCTCAAACCACAGGGAAATGAGAGCTGTGTGGAAGGCGATGAAATATTTCCAGAAGCAGTTACAGGGGAAACATCTCAGGATATTTTCAGACAATGTAGCAGTGGTAGCCTATCTCAATCGGCAAGGAGGCACCAGAAGTCATGTATTAATGGAAGAGGTGTCAAACATACTTCATTGGGCGGAACGTCATCTAGAATCCCTATCAGCACTACATGTTCCCGGAGTAGACAATTACGTGGCAGATTTCCTCAGCAGACAAGAGGTGTTACCAGGAGAGTGGGAATTGAACGACGCAGTGTTCAATCAGATTGTACAAAGGTTCGGCCAGCCACAGGTGGATCTGATGGCCACACACATCAATACGAAGGTTCCTCTGTTCTTCTCCCGATATCATCTCCCAGGATCAAGCGGGGTGGATGTCTTCTCTCTCCCATGGGGGTTCAGACTAGCATATGTTTTTCCTCCGTTTCCAATGATTGCACGTATTCTAAGGAAGATCAGAGAAGAGAGGGCGCAGGTCATAATAGTTCTTCCATATTGGCCAAAGAGAGCGTGGTTTCCTTCAGTACTGAGGATGGCAGCAGGGGAACCTTTGACGTTGCCGCTAATAACGGATCTGTTGCATCAGGGTCCATTGCTGCACCCGAATTTGCGACAACTGCATTTGACGGCATGGAAATTGAACGGCAATTATTGAGAGATAAAGGGTTGTCTGAGCAAGTTGTTAATTTGCTGATTCAGTCGAGAAAGAAGGTATCCTCTAAGATCTACTATAGAGTCTGGAAAACTTTCATTTCCTGGTCGGGCTCAAGATTTAACCCACAGGAAGCAGAGACATCGCCGGTCCTTCAATTCTTGTTTGATGGATTTGAGAAGGGGCTGGCGGTATCTACCATCAAGGTCCAGATAGCAGCACTGAGTGTCCTATTGGAGAGAAGATTATCTGATGAGAGCTTAGTGAGGAAGTTCTGTCAGGCAATCAAAAGGATAAGACCTCGCTTCAGGTCGGTGGTCGCTCCGTGGGATCTGAATTTAGTTTTAAATTCATTAATGTTGTCTCCGTTTGAGCCATTGCAGGACGTCTCAGTTAAATTTCTAACTTGGAAAGTAGTGTTCCTGGTAGCCATTACGTCAGCCAGAAGAGTTGGAGAGCTACAGGCCCTGTGGTCAGAGGAGCCCTACCTTAATTTCCTTCCGGGTAGACTTGTTTTAAGGACTAATCCAGATTTTTTGCCTAAGGTGGTGTCAGATTTCCATTTGAATCAAGACATCGTGTTACCATCATTCTACCCACAGCCGCAGAATGAGGAGGAGAAGAGAATGCATAGTTTGGATCTAATCAGAGCAATTTCAGTGTATCTGGATAGAGTGAAAGAGTTCCGTAAGACGAAACACCTGTTTGTGTTATATTCAGGTGCAAGGAAGGGTGAGAAACCTACGAAACAGACCATCTCCAGATGGATCACAGAACTCCTGGCGTTTATTTACAAACAGAATGGTCAAGAGGTTCCGGAGCAGCTAAAGGCACACTCTACCAGGGCCATGGCAGCTTCCTGGGCTAAGAAGGCAAGGCTTTCGGCGAAGGATATATGTGCAGCAGCCACATGGTCTTCTATGCATACATTCTCCAGTCATTATGTGGTGGATGTTATGGAGGCACACTTTGGGAAACGTGTCTTTGATGCAGCATTGAATTAAACAAATTATAGTTTTCAGCATTGACAAGATGTCTGTGGTATTTTTTATTGCCCTCCCTATATTGAGTGTTGGTATATCCCAAGAGTAAGGGCTGCCATGAAGTAGTGTAGGAGAAAAAAGCAAATTATACTTACCGATAATTTCATTTCTCCGAGGTACTTCATGGCAGCCTACAATATACCCTCCCTTAGTAAGTTTAAATATAGTCTGGTCACAGGAGACACTCAAAAGACTAATGGAGGAAGGGGAGGAGCAGGGCTATATACCCAAGGTGGGTGGTCCTAAAGTGTTGAGAGGATTCCCTGTCTAAGTTTAGGAATGGGATACAATCCCCCAAGAGTAAGGGCTGCCATGAAGTACCTCGGAGAAATGAAATTATCGGTAAGTATAATTTGCTTTTTTCATGAAGACAGGGCGGAACTTCGGACCCGTCCTCCGATTTTGCCGAAAGTGGTGTCAGCTTTTCATGTGAATCAGCGTATTGTGGTTCCAGTATTGTCTGACGCTTCCGTTGGTCCTTAGTCCTTGGATGTGGTCAGGGCACTGAAGATTTATGTCAAAAGGACGGCCCGTCATCGGAAATCTGACTCTCTGTTTGTCCTTTATGATGCCTCCAGAATTGGTCGGCCGGCTTCTAAACAGTCTATTGCTCGCTGGCTCCGGTTGACCATTCAACAGGCCTATACTATACAACGGCGGCTCTGCCCTTTCCGATGTCTATTCAGGCACACTCGACGAGGTCGATGGAATCTTCCTGGGCGGTTGCCCGGGGTGTATCGGCCCTACAATTGTGCCGAGCTGCGACTTGGTCTGGTTCGAACACGTTTGTTAAATTCTATAGGTTCGATACCTTGGCCAAGGATGACCTTCAGTTTGGTCAGGTGGTTTTACAGGGGTCTCAGCACTTTCCCACCCGTTTGGGAGCTTTGGGACTTCCTCATGGTACTAAAGTACAGAACCCCAGTATCCACTAGGATGTAAGAGAAAATAGGAATATAATACCTACCAGTAATTCCTTTTCTCCTAGTCCGTAGTGGATACTGAGCGCCCGCCTCTATGCTTCGATCCTGCTTACCTGTGTAATTGGTTGGACTGACGTTGCGGTCCCCTTATGTTGTCAGGATAGATGTGCTAACCTGGTTGGGTTGGTGTTGCTTTCCTCTGTTCTGGTTAGCGCCCTCCTTACTGTTATGGTTGTGTATTGGCTTGTTGCCTCACCGCTGTTGTATTTATTCTTTCTCTCGTGGTATGTCCGTCTCCTCGGGCACAGTTTTCCAAGAATGAGTCTGGTAGGAGGGGCATAGAGGGGAGGAGCCAGCACACACATACACACACTAAAAGGTTTTAAAGTGCCAGACTCCAGTGGACCCAATCTATACCCCATGGTACTAAAGTACACAACCCCAGTATCCACTACGGACTAGGAGAAAAGGAATTACCGGTAGGCATTAAATTCCTATTTTAGCTGCTGATGTGGCCTTTAGATTTAGAAATCTGATCACACTATGCACCTCAATGCGTGACCATGTTTCCACCAGCCCCTCCATCTTACATCTGATGATGGGACAGTATGACTGATATGAGGCGCAGTGTAATGGACGTGAGGGAAGCAGTGGTCTACCTGCTCTGACCTGGCAGGAAATTAGACTGAAATAGAGAACATTACACACGTGAGAGGTCTTGTTACCTTACTTATTGAACTACTCTCATATTTTACCAGAGGGCCACCTCATTTATGTATACATAAATCTGTCTGTAAGACCTTTTATGTAATCGCATGCAAATGAATGTGTTGTACATTAAAAACTATATTGTCTTGTTTTGCATCTAATGGCACTAATTTTATTAATTTTGGCATAACGCTGGAAAGGCTGTGATTTTAAATAATCTCAATCCAGTCTTAATGCCTTTTGAATTGAGTTGGGTTTTGTCTGTTTTTTTTTTTTTTCTCTTTATTTTGAAATAGTGGATATTACAACATTTACAACATCAAATACAATATAGCATTGTATATTCCAATAAATGTTGCATAGTGAACTTTACAACCAAATCTAAAACTGATGGTAAATCCACTTAGATTTTATATTTTTTAAACATATAAAACAGATGAAGTACAAATAACATCAGAAAATAGGAGGAAGGGGGGTTGGGTAAAGGGGGAAAAAAGGAGAGGAAAATAAAGAAGTTATATCAATATGAGAATAATGTTCTCAATCCAGATGTTACAAGAAATTATAGAGCCGATCCGACAGCGAGATTAGCGAACGAGCCTCTAAGATGCAAGGCAATTGTCTCTGAAAGTAATGGTACCAAGGGCTCCATACTTCAGAGAATTTGTGTACTGAGTTGTGGAGCAAGGCAGTAATATATTCCATTGAGGCTACAAACCAAATTGTGTTAATTTACGCTTGTAAGGGTGGAGCAGCTGGTTGTTTCCAGTTAGCTGCTATCAGTAATTTGTCAGAATTGAATATATAATTACATAGTTTGCTCCCCGATCTTGAAATCCTTTCCAGTGGGTTACAAAGTAATGCGTGTACTGGGTTTTTGGATATAGAGGAATTAAGATATTACCCAAAAAGGAGAAAATATCATTCCAATAAGAGCCAATCCTTGGACATTCCCACCACGTATGTAAGAATTAGCCCTTGGAACCACAGTTTCTCCAGCAAAGATTTGAACTTAAGGAAAAGATACTTTGTATCCTTACAGGAACCATGTACCATCTTGTGTAAACCTTAAAGGGTTTTGTCTGATTTTAAGGGGTTTAGGGCTCAGTTAAAAAGTATGCGGATGATGTTACACAATTACCTTGCTATACAGATACTAACTATTGACTGTTACGTATGCTGTTTGTCTTGAGTATAAGGCAGGGTACATAAATGATCAACAAGTTGGCTGACCTGCCGTTGCACTGTACAAGTGGCTGATCTAGGTTACTGTACACGCTTACTGAATGGATGCTTGACATGTCAGTCAGGATCCCCAGCTGGGCGAGCATTTGATCCTTGAATGGCCAATATATCGGCCGGTGTGTACCCAGCTAAAGACTTTGCCTAAGTTATTCCTAGTTGTGGCTGATTGTGTGGCAGTAGTGGACAATGTGGCATTAGAGATTTCCATCTAATGCCTATGTTTAACAGTCTACTTGCACTGGTGAAATCAGGTGTGCCAGGATGTTTGACTATATTCGATGTTGGTAAAGATTTTCTAATCCTGGGTGAGTGTGTGACTAGATTTTCCTTGTTCAGAAGTGATTTGCCTGATTTATGTGGTTGCCAGGGTAGTTGCATGGTGTAGAACAGTTGGAATGAGGAGAGACGGTAGAAGTTGGATATATGAAATTTGAGAACTAGTTATTGTGAAAGTCATAACAGTTAGATGCTATTAACTGTGACTGTCCTACACCTATTTTTAATAATCTTTGTTGTGCTACTGGGGACTCTCACGTTTCTGTTGCATGGTTTATCCATTTAGGTACTTGTTAAAAAGCATCAAAACCAAGAGCCCTAACCTCATGAATAGGTGTTACATAGTGATTTATCATTGTGTTCCTGGCCTTGGGCTTGTTTAATACATCCCTCCGCCCTCATCTTATTGTTTTCTAATAGCTCAGAGTAGCTATCTTGTTGGTATTTTTCCTTGGCATCCTGCTTGCTGCCAGTACACTTTGTTTCTCATGCTCGCAAGTGGGATGGTATCGGGATCCCGGCGCTTGGGATGCAGGTGGTCAGAATACAGACGGTGGCATCCCAACACGCGGGATTCTGACACCTGGTAGGTAAGGAGTGTAACCCTAACCCCTTACCCCCTAACCCTCCCTTCCCACAGCCTGACCCTAACACCCCCCCCCCCTTCCCCTCCACAGCCTGGCCCTAACCGTCCTCAGTGGTGCCTAACGTTCCCCCTCCCCGCAGCCTACCCCTATCCCTGTGCACAAAAGAGCATAAGCGCCCTGTGCAGCTGCACCGCTCGCACACCTCTAGTTTTGGCCCTGCTTTTTTCAGTATGGATTGACCACTACTGTAACGGCAGCCCTTCGCTCAGCTCTAAGAGGTTGACCAATTTGTTTTACTGTCTTAAAGCGTCAACCTCAACAGCCAGTGTGTTCTTGCTATCAGCTATTGAAATGTTGTCAGTGCGTTGATGGTTTTGGTGTAGTCTTTCCCTGTGGCAGGCCCTTGTGATCCTTTTTTAGAAAAGAAAATGCTGCCTTATTTACTGTAGCAGGCTGAATCCTCACCTCACTTATTAGTGAAATAGTGCCTAATGGGTGGCACTTGATATGCCGGTTGTCGAGATCCCAGTGCTCAGCATGCCAGCGCCGGAATCCCGACACCCAGCATACGACAACTATTTTCCCTCTTGGGGTGTTCACGACACACCTGGAGGGAGAATAAATAGCGTAGCGCGCCACCGTGCCTGCAGCATGGCGAGCGCAGCAGGCCCGCAAGGGGCTCTTTTGCGCTCGCCCGGCTTGCAGTATACCGGCGGTCGGGATCCCTAAAATAGTGTCAGGGCATCCTGCAATGTGTAGTTTTACAGCAGCTGGATGGAGACATACGGTAGCTCTGTGTTACTGGAAGAACCGCTACCATATTGTCCAAAAGTGGATAGCTGCTGTAAATCAGAGTGTATTCTCATGTTTCAATGGAGTCAAGTAAACTATATATTTTTGTTATTTATGCTCAGGAGCTGTGGAAGCACAGATAGTGAAGAGAGTCGAGATTCTGATGAAGAGGAAGAAGACTCCGGTGGTGGTGGTGGTGGTGATGGCACCAATCCTTCAAACACTGATTCTGTGCCAGAAACATTAGAAGGTACAGTAGCTATAATTTCTGGTTGGTTGGCCGATGTTTTTGTTTTCTCTTTTTGTGTTAACCAGCAATTGTAAAGCCTGCTGTGTTTTTAGCATACTGCACCCACACACACACACATACACGTCAAAAAAACGGGAATAAACGGCACTCACGAGGTGTAATACAATAAAATAAAGTTGGCATATTTGACGTTTCGTAGCGTCCGCTCCTTCTTAAAGAAAACACCAGTATAAACTGTACATACATAACACTTGCCCATATTAATACGCTCTCCGTTCCCAGTCGCTCCGAAAGACCGGATCCAGCTCAGATGACGCACTTCTGGGAGCAGGCTTCCGGACGTTACCATAGCAGCACCATGGCTTGCTCTCCAAACCAGGGGTCACCATAGCGACCGGAATCCACGGCACACTGTCAGAACAAAGGACATTGGGGGTAATTCAGACCTGATCGTAGCAGCAAATTTGTTAGCATTTGGGCAAAACCATGTTCACTGCAGGTGTGGCAGATTTAACCTGTGCAGAGAGAGTTAGATTTGGGTGGGGTGTGTTCAAACTGAAATCTAAATTGCAGTGTAAAAATAAAGCAGTCATTATTTACTCTGCACAGGAACAAAATAACCCACCCAAATCTAACTCTCTCCGCAAATGTTATATCTGCCACGCCTGCAGTGCACATGGTTTTGCCCAACTGCTAACAAATTTGCTGCTACGTTCAGGTCTGAATTACCCCCATTGTGAGGTCCCCGACAGTAATTAAACATACACAAACAATTGAAACAACATTAAAGTGTGTACATAAAGAACTATGCACAAGTTCATGAGATACAGATTAAAAATACACATAACAGCGACAATATTACAGTATATATACTTTATAAAGAAAACGGGATAAAGAAAGCTAATCAACAAACTCAAAAAAGGACAGTCACACAAAACTATTCCAATTTTATTTTTCCATTAAGGCCATGGGGCACCATAGTGTTAAGTCTAAATATCCATCTGGATTCAGCCAGAAGCAGTGCCTTACCACGGTCCCCACCACGTGGGGATTCTGGTATGTGATCTATCATAAAGTATCTCCGTACAGATAACTGATGACCTTTGTCCTTAAAATGGCGTGCCACTGGCTGATCAATGGTCCTTCCAGCTAAAGATAGGTCAATACTAAATCGATGAAGCGCCATACGATCTCTAAACTTGGGCGTGGTCTGTCCCACGTAGTACAGACCACAAGGACAATAAATCACATAGACCACATGAGTGGTCTTACTCGTGAGCACATGACGAATATCAAACAACTTATTGGAATGAGGATGTTTAAAGCTTCTGCAAGATGTCATGTATTGACCTGTGACACAACTATGGCAACTATAGCAGCCTGGTGGTTTAGTGTATATGTTTGGGGGTTTAGGGATACCACGACCAGAGATATCCATTATCACAAGTCTATCCCGTAAGTTACGGCCTCGCTTAAATGTAGCCATAGGTCTACTATCGCTAAAACACACCAAATCTTCATTAGATTTAACTATGGGCCAATGTACCTTGGTAGCTTGTTTGATGATTGGGCTGGCCAACGTATACGTGCTTACCCATGGAATGACCTTACTGTCCTCACGGATAGTTGGTTCCAAAAGTTATGATCTGGCCAGTCTAAGTACTTGCTTTTTTTGTTGCTGAAGTGTCACAGGATCATATCCTCTTGCAAGAAATATTTGGATTAACACATCCAAACGCTCAGGTATTTTGGACATGTCACTCATAATCATCACCACCCTCATCTGCGACAGGGGAAGCCCCCATTTCAGAGTGAGGGGATGATGGCTACCAGCCAAAAGGAACGTGTTGCGATCTACGTCTTTGAAATAGATGTCGGTCTCAATGCGTCCATTATTGATCAAAACCTTCACATCTAGAAACTGCATGACCTCAGTGCTATTCGAATGAGTGTACTTGATCGTGGTGTCCATCTGATTCACCTCCACTACCAACTGATCAAAATTTTTCGCCCCCCTGGTCCATAGAATGAAGATATCATCTATGTACCTGGTATATGCTAAGATATATTGACTTATTTCGGGTCTATCAAGAAACATAAGCTCTTCCATACCGAACATGAACACGTTCGCGTATGTGGGGGTCACCGCCGACCCCATGGCACAACCACATAGTTGCAGAAAGTATTGACTGTCATACAAAAAATAATTCCTAAACATTGTTAGTTAAAGGAACTGCATGAACAAAGCATGATCGAAAACAGACCTATCCAAAAACTTATTTAAGAATTGCCTCATTGACGCCAAACCCTCATTATTAGGGATGGACGTATATAAGCTACATACGTCTAAGCAGTACATAAGAGTACCTTCTGGTAACGTTTGGATAGCCATAAGTAGTTTAATGAAACTGGTAGTGTCCTTTAGAAAATACTTTTTCAATAACTGTAGCGGCTGCTGGATAGAATCCAATAATTGAGCAATGGTCTCGTACAATGAATCACGAGCAGAAATGATAGGCCGCCCAGGTGGTCTATCTATGCTCTTATGCAGTTTAGGCAGCGTATACAGAACTGGAACCTTGGGGAACTCTCTGTACAGGATTTTCTGTAGGTCTGAGGAAATTAATCCAACTTTCACTGTCATGTCTAATAATGATCGTAATTCTGCTTGATATCGCTTAGTTGGGTCACATGGTAATTTACTGTAAACGTCGACCTCTGCAAGTTGTCTTTCAATTTCAATACAGTAGTCGCTTATATCTTGGACCACGACGCACTCGCCCTTATCGGTGGGCCTAATGATGATGTCCTCATACTGAGCAAGATTCTTTAATGCTGCCGCTTCTACCTTTGACAGATTTTTCTGAATCTTACCAGGAGCCAATTGAAATCTTACAACAGAGTCATCCAGCAAGTGGTTAAATATTTTTAGAGAGGGGTTGAGGGACGGAGGATCGACCTTGATGCAGACTGAATAAATCATCCCACCATGGTAGTTTCAGTCGTGGTGTTTTTATGTTGGAAAAGTTCCTTTTTTCTGTCCCAAAATGCATAACTTTGCATTTTTCTATAGTGAACCTTATTCCCCATTTAGACGCCCAGGTTTCATGTTAAATAAGTCATTCTGTAGAGACTCCACATTGCTTTCTGAATTAATTACCTTACACAGTTTAGTATCATCTGCAAAGATTGACACTGTGCTTTTCAGGCCTATTACTAGATCATTGATAAATATATTGAACAGTATCGGGCCAAGTACGGACCTATCCATGTACATATAGTATATCCCAGGCCAAGTTCCCTTAATTTGATGATCAGTCTCTTGTGAGGCACTGTATCGAAGGCTTTTGCAAAATCTAAATACACAACATCCACTGCTTTTTCCTGGTCAAGATTCTCGCTCACTTCCTTGATCTGTCCCTTACAAACCGATGCTGACTCTTGCTAATAATCTTAGTAGTCTGCAGATACTCCTCTATGTTATCCCTCAAAATTCCTTCCAATATTTTACCCAGTATAGAGGTTATACTAACTGGTCTATAGTTCCCAGGATGATTTTTAGTTCTCTCTTTAAATAAAGGCACTATCTCAGCTATGCGCCAATCCTTTGGTACCATGCCTGATGTAATTGAACTATGGAAAATCAAGTATAGGGGTTTTGCTAGCTGCGACCTAAGCTCCATAATAACCCTCGGATGAAAATCATCTGGGCCTGGTGATTTATTAATCTTTATGTTACTTAGTCTCTCTAGGACTAATTCCTCACTTAAACAAGCATTAAGCCAAGAGTCATTACCATCACTATCTTTATGCACTACTTTCTTTTTCATCCACTAGGGGTCACTGGAGTACTCTTGGGATATGGACGACTTCCGCAGGAACAAGGCACTGAATAATTAAATTTAGAACTCTCCTCCCCTCCATATCCCAGAGTACCTCAGTGTTTTTTCTGTGCTCATAGTAGCAACAATGCTTTGTATTTTTATTTTTTGATTTTCTTTTACACATTTTCCACATCCCTTCCCCCCTTCCAATAGGCGTGGGTCCGGGATAGTGGAAGCTGCTTACAAGCAGCTACTGGCGTGTCGGGCCATTCTAAAAAGAGCTCCCTCACAGCCACGTGCAGGACTACCTGCAGGAGAAGCTGGACGGAGCTTGCAGAAGAAGCCCCGTCATAGCCCTCACTACAAGGCATCCAGGTATGTTGGGGGACGGGGCGGTCAGCTCACGCTGCCGCCCCGATGTGTGGGGACACTGTGTTGAAGTGCCGAGCCGCCCGCCGCCGCTTCCAGGAACATCGCCGCTAAGTGATGGCCCGCCGCCGCTATCTGATCACCGCCGCTGTGCTGCCTCCCGCAGCTCAGAGCCGCGCCGGCCGCTTTCACTATGCATAGCCGCCGCTCCACGGCTCTATGCAGCGTGCTCCCCGGCTCCCGCTATCGCTCCCCGGCTCCCTCCAGCAGCTCCCCGCAGTTAATCCCCGGCTCCGTGTAATAGAGTACACGGAGTACGGGGGGGGGGGGGGGGAAGCACACACACTAGGAGGGGAGAGTGTGCCCATAGCAGCAGCAGAACGCTGCATGTGTTATTAGATAGAGAGGCTATTAAGCCTTTTTTAACAGGATAAGCACTGATTATATCTGATTGGAAATTATAATCTGCACTTTGTTTTATACTGTAGCATGGGGGGGCCATTTTAACCATGCTGTTTCTTCCTGTTGTGATTACAGACGTTCCTGTACTACATCTCTACTCCACAGAAGGCACAGGGGTGTTAGTGGGAATTTGGGATCAGATTTCATATAGACTGGCGTGCACTGCACTTGACCAGATAGATAGATATATATATATATATATATATATATATGAGACACACCTTATTTTACTGAGTCGTGCAAGTTGTCTGTCTTTGTATTTTGTGTTGTCTGTCTGCATAATGAGTAAGGCACCAGCAAAAACAAAAAAGCAGTTTCACTGCCATGTCTGTAAGACTGTGTTACCGGATGGATCTACCAGATGTACAGTATGTTTTGTGGATTCAGCTACGAATACAAGTTCGGCTCCTGTTAAAAAGCCGGTTTCATCCCCGGACCCTCCATGGGCTATGCTAACACAGGTTATGGCTGGATTGCAATCAGAATTGGCCGCCGCTTGACAAGAGCGGGAAGCGGCAAGATCTGAGTCTAGGGTGAGACCGCTAGAACTACCGGAGGGGTCTCAGCCTTGCCAAAAGTCCAAGTCCACTTTGGGTAGAAGGGATACATTTCATTTGTCTTATGATTTACCAGTTTCTGCTATGTTGCATTGTGACGATTCTATGCCAGACCTCTTTGCGCAAGATGACGGTGAGGAGGGCGAAGTAGACCAGCAGTCAGATAGTGACGATTTTGACAGCCCGGGCATTGATAATCTCATCAGAGCGGTGCGTCAGTCTCTGAAGTTTACAGAAACTGAGGAGCCGCTGACAAATGATGAGGTCGTCTTTACTAAATGACAGAGAACTCCAATGTGTTTTCCTGTTTCGGAATATCTTAATAAGATGTTACTAGAAACACGAAATAATCCGGATAAACGGTTTTCTATACCTTGCAGATTTAAGTCTACCCGTTTCCAGAGTCTGTGACAGCTACATGGGAGAATCCGCCATTGGTGGATTCGTCTGTGTGTCTAAACTTACAAAGAAATTAACCATACCAGTACCAACTGCTACTACGCTTAAAGACCCGTCGGACCGTAAAATAGAAGCTATGCTAAAGTCCATGTATACAGCAGCAGGAGTGTTGCTTAGACCTGGGTTGGTTGGCATTTGGGTAACTAAGGCGTTAATGGTATGGATAACAGAACTCAAGTCTGCCGTACGTGACGATCACCTTATACTTCTCGCTGATCAAATCTGGGAAGCTTCTGATTATCTATGTACAGCTTCTACTGTCGGCTCACTTCTCGCCTTTCATCCTCGCTAGTTACAGCACGACGAGCACTCTGGCTGCGGTCTTGGCAAGCGGAGGTCAAAAAAGGTATAGAGGCGTTACCTTACGGTGGCGAGAAGTTGTTTGGTCCTGAATTGGACAAATGGATTTCTGAGGCCACGGGAGGAAAGTCTGTTTTCTTACCATTGCCTCCAACAGTACCTAGACGGAGATACTCTGGACCTGCGTTCAAATCCTTTAGACCTCAGTCCTTTCGCCGGCGTGGCAGAGGAACAGCCACGCCTGGTAGACGAGGTCGAGGACGGGGTTTCCAACAGACCAACACCAGTCGTCAGGACGCTAAGGTCACTGACAAGCCAGTGACATGACTGGCTCCCAGCCCATCTCGGATCTCCAATTGTGGGAGCACGCCTTCAGACGTTCCAATTGGCGTGGCTCCAGACGTCCACAGATGGGTGGATCCGCAATTTAGTGTTAAAAGGTTACAAAATAGAGTTGGAATGTCTCCCTCCACTGCGGTTTTTCAAGACAGGACTGCCTGTATCGGACGACAAGAGGGCGGTTCTGCAGATTGCCATTCAGTCTCTGCTGGATGCAGCAGTTTTGATTCCGGTCCCTGTACACCAACAAGGTCAGGGTTCTTATTCCAGTCTATTTGTGGTACCAAAGCCGGATGGCTCGGTCAGGCCAATATTGAACTTAAAGGGTCTCAATCGGTACGTCACTTACTACAGATTCAAGATGGAATCTCTGCGGTCAGTTATTGCAGGTTTAGAGCCACAGGAATTCATGATTGCGCTGAATCTCAAGGATGCGTACTTTACACATTCCGATTTGGCCACCTCATCAGAGGTTCTTGCGGTTTGCAATACGGCAGAACCATTATCAGTTTCAGGCTCTACCGTTTGGCCTCTCGTCAGCGCCTCGGGTATTCACCAAGGTGATGTCTGTGATGATAGCTCATCTCAGATCCCTGGGAGTGATAATAGTTCTGTACTTGGATGATTTGCTCATCAAAGCTCCGTCTCACCAGATGCTCCTCCAACATGCGTTGCTAACGTACAATGTACTGGTTCAGCACGGTTGGATTGTCAACTTCAAGAAATCACACCTGATTCCGTCTCAACGACTTCAATTCCTAGGTATGATTCTCGATACGGTAAATCAAAGAATTTACCTACCAGAACAGAAAGTACAGGTCATTCGTCATCTGGTACAATTAGTGCTCAAGCCACGCACAGTCTCGGTACATTTGTGCATTCGCCTCTTAGGCACAATGGTGGCGGCTTTTGAAGCACTTCAGTTCGGGAGATTTCACTCACGTCCTTTTCAACTGGATGTGCTCGCACAGTGGTCGGGCTCGCATCTGCAGATTCACCACAGGGTGAGGTTGTCACCACGGGCCAGAGTGTCTCTACTCTGGTGGCTCAAAGTACACAATCTAACCGCAGGGAAACGGTTCGGCGCCTGGAATTGGATAATTCTAACGACGGATGCGAGCCTCAGAGGTTGGGGAGCTGTAGTTCAAAATTGTCAGCTCCAGGGTCTCTGGACGGATCAAGAAAGATTGCTGTCTATAAATGTACTGGAAATCCGGGCAATTTACAATGCGCTACGTCAAGCAGTGCACATGCTTCGGTCTCAGACTGTTCAGGTGCAGTCAGACAATGCGACGGCGGTCGCATACATCAACAAACAAGGAGGAACGAGAAGCCGCATGGCGATGCGCGAAGTAGATCGAATCCTCAATTGGGCCGAGCGTCACCAAGTGATATTGTCGGCAGTGTTCATTCCGGGAGTGGACAACTGGGAGGCGGATTATCTCAGCCGTCGGGATTTTCATCCAGGAGAATGGGCGTTAAATCCAGAAGTGTTTCACATGTTGGTCCAAAGGTGGGGCTACCCTCAGGTGGACCTGATGGCATCTCGCCACAATCACCAAACGCCCCAGTATGTGTCCAGAACGCGAGATCCAAAGGCAGTGGCGGTGGATGCTCTAACCATCGCGTGGCCATACAGCCTCGTGTATCTGTTTCCACCGTTTCCGCTGCTCCCTCTGTTGCTAAAACGGATCAAAAGAGAGTCCGTCACAGTCATACTAGTGGCGCCTCATTGGCCGCAGAGAGCTTGGTTCTCGGATCTCCGAGGACTACTCGCAGACGATCCTTGGCCGCTCCCACTACGTACGGACCTGTTACAACAGGGTCCGTTCCTTTATCCCGATTTAGCGTGGCTGCGTTTGACGGGTGGCTGTTGAGACCGCCCTCTTAAGAAGAGAGGGCATTCCATAATCGGTTATACAAACCATGTTACAAGCTAGGAAGCCGGTTACGGCAGCTCATTATTACAGAATTTGGCGTGCATATATAGTTTGGTGTGAAGATCGGAAGTTTCCGACATCATCTTTCAAGCTATCCCGTCTTTTGTTTTTTCTACAGACGGGGTTAGATGGAGGACTGCGTTTATCTACACTAAAGGTGCAGGTATCTGCGTTGTCAATTTACTTTCAAAGGCGATTGGCTTTATTGCCGTCGGTACACACTTTTCTGCAAGGTGTCCTCAGAGTACAGCCTCCATTCATTCCACCTATAGCGCCATGGGACTTGAATCTGGTTTTAGATTTCTTACAGTCTTCATATTTTGAACCCTTACAACAAGTGGATTTTAAGTTTCTCACTTGGAAAACAATTTTTCTACTAGCCTTAGCTTCGGCGAGGCGTGTTTCAGATTTGGGTGCCTTGTCATGCAAGCCACCGTATTTGGTGTTTCATGATGACAGAGCGGAACTTCGGACGAATCCCGCTTTCTTACCAAAGGTGGTGTCATCTTTTCACATCAATCAACCAATAGTAGTTCCTGTGTTGACAGGAAATTCTGGAACCTTGGATGTAGTACGCGGATTACGCGTTTATGTATCCCGAACGTCTACAGTTCGTAAGACGGATACGTTGTTTGTTCTCTATGATGCTGCCAAGAGGGGTTGGCCAGCTTGTAAGCAGACCTTATTCAGATGGATTAAACTGACCATACGTCAGGCTTACCTTCATGCGAGGTTACAGCCGCCCACATCAGTAACCGCTCATTCCACACGTTCTGTAGGAACTTCGTGGGCAGCTGGTCGTGGGGCTTCTACGACGCAGCTTTGCCGGGCGGCTACGTGGTCATCAGTGCACACGTTTGTGCGCTTTTACAAATTTGATACGTTTGCGGCATCAGCATCTAGCTTTGGCCGCCTAGTGTTACTGGTGCCAGACTGCTCTCCCGCCCACGGGGGAAGCTTTGGTACGTCCCAAGAGTACTCCAGTGACCCCTAGTGGATGAAAAAGAAAATAGGATTTTGGTACTTACCAGGTAAATCCTTTTCTTTGAATCCATAGGGGGCACTGGACGCCCACCCAGAGCAGTTTTATCTGGTTTGTGGTAAGTTCAGGGGATCTTATGGTAACACATTCTCACCGACTGGTTCAAAGTTTCAAGTTCTAGCGGTTATAGTGCCAACTGTTTAGTTGTCAGTCACATTATGTGTCAACTTTATTGTTGTCCGTTATGTTATATGTAATTCTCCATTGTCAACCTCTCTATAGCTCCTGTTCGGCTCAGTAAAAAGCACTGAGGTACTCTGGGATATGGAGGGGAGGAGAGTTCTAAATTTAATTATTCAGTGCCTTGTTCCTGCGAAAGTCGTCCATATCCCAAGAGTACTCCAGTGCCCCCTATGGATTCAAAGAAAAGGATTTACCTGGTAAGTACCAAAATCCTATTTTCACTGTCTGATCCTCCCTGGTGAATACTGAGGGGAAAAAATTGTTCAGTATTTCAGCGTCAGAATCCCACACTCTTACACACCTTGCTCAGGTGTCTCTACAGGTGCAACCTGAACTGATCCAGTCGGATCTCTACCTGACTGTTGTCTTTGCTACAAGCGGCTGCTGCACATCTCGCCGCTACAGTCAGCAATTTAAACCAGGCGTCTTCTTCATCTCCTCCCCGCTGCCTAGTGGATGTGGGCATTGCAGGACTGCTAGTCGGGGACGCCCAGCTTCCACCAGCCCACTGGAGAGGTAATAACATCTGCTCACTCCACCTGGTGCTATTAAGCATTACCATTCGGGACTGCACCCATCTATTTTTTAGTCACCCACA
Organism: Pseudophryne corroboree; assembly: GCF_028390025.1. Lineage (NCBI taxonomy): Eukaryota > Metazoa > Chordata > Amphibia > Anura > Myobatrachidae > Pseudophryne > Pseudophryne corroboree. The sequence goes on from NC_086453.1 coordinate 140,485,944, forward strand.
ATATCCTAATTTCAGTGACTATCGGCTTTTTGGAGAATACGGAGCTCCCTAAATTGAAATCCATTATAGCCGTTTTACGCTCATGCTATAAGAGACATTCATATCCTGAGACATTTGAGGTGTGATTTGTGAATTTTATTGTTGTTTGTAAACTATTTTAATTACTCAATTAATGATGTATTAAAAATAATGTTATGCATTCTACATGTTGGCTCTCTTACTACAATTAATTCCTGACATACAGCACAGCCGTTCTGTTTTCTTTTCACATTTCCGTTGTGTCTTTACCATGAAACAAAACCCAGTCCCAGTCTATGTTGTTTAGTGCCTGTCTCAGCATATTGAAGTTAGCTTTTCTAAAGTTAAATGTTTTAGTTCCCTTATAGCTATGTTCCTTGAAACTGATGTTGAATGTGATCATATAGTGGTAACTGTTTCCCAAGGTCTCCCCAACTTAAGTGTTTGATATAATGTCCACATTATTGGTAATAACTAGGTCCAGAATAGTTTTACCTCTAGTTGGGTCCTCGACTAATTGAGTCAAGTATTGATCCTTTAATGTATTTAAGAACCTGCTGCTCCTAGTTTTTACACATGAATCGTTACTCCAATTTATATCCGGATAGTTAAAATCCCATAAAACTAGGATGTCCCCCATTCCCGCAGCTTTTTCAATTTGCAGTAAGAGTTGTTTCTCGTCATGTACGCTAATATTTGGTTGCTTGTAGCATGTGCCAATGATTAGTTTCTTTGCTTCTGTGCCCCCACCCCCACTTGGGATCTCAACCCATAGTGACTCCACGTTATCTCCAGTTCCCTTGTAAATACCATCTATTATGTTTGGTTTTAGAGATGGTTTAACAAAGAGACATACCCCTCCTCCCCTTTTGGTAGCCCTATCCCTCCTGAAAAGAGACTATCCCTCCAAATTCGCAACCCAGTCGTGAGAGTCGTCCCACCATGTTTCCGTAATACCTATAATATCATAATGAGATTTTGATACAAGCCATTCCAATTCCCCCATTTTACCTGATAGGCTTCTTGCGTTCGCAAGCATACATTTTAGCTTAATATTTCCCTTGCCCGTTTGTTTTAATGGTATCTTATCTACATTTGCAAGTGCCTTTCTAGAATTACCCATACAGACTGTTATTCTCCTCCCTCCCTTTCCACCCCCATCATACTTAACAATACAGCCTTCCTCACTACTATCTCTATTTGACCTATTAAGTCTTTCTAAACTCCCCCCCCCTGATGTTAGCATCTTTCCTTATGCTAAGGACATTATTTTCTGTATACCGTATTGTTGAGCCATATTCGTCATTCGGTGATAAATTGGGAATATCTTGGGTAATACTTGTCAGTATTTCTGTTATCAATACCCATGCAAATACCCTTGCCGACTGATCTTTCGCTCCGCCCTTCTTCACCCTCAAATTGTTCACTACCCCCATCCTTACTGTTCTCACTGTTTGACCAGTATCTTCTAGCTAAATCCTCCCCCCCCCGTTCCTAGTTTAAAAACTCCTCCAACCTTCTAACCATCCTGCCCCCCAGCACCGCAGCCCCTTCCTCATTCATGTGCAATCCATCGCAACAAAAAAGACGGCGCCTGACCGAGAAGTCCGCCCAGTGTTCCAAGAACACAAACCCTAACTTCCTACACCAGTCTCTAAACCACACATTTACCTCCCTCGGCCTCCCTGGGCTAGTGAGAGGCACTGGTAATAGTTCAGAGAATATTACCCTAGATGTCCTTGCCTTAGGTTTCTTGCCTAATTTCCTATAGTGTTTTTTTTTTTTTAAGGACATCCCACCGACCACTAACTTTGTCATTGGTGCCAACATGCACCAAGACCGCCGGGTCTTTACCAGCCCCTCCCAACAATCTACCCGGACCGTGATGTGCCGTACCCGAGCACCCAGAAGACAACAGACTGTAAGGTGATCATGGTCCCGGTAGCAGATTGCCCTGTCTGTCCTCCTGATAATAGAATTCCCTACCACCACAATCTGACTAGGTACCTCACTAACTTTTTTCCCATTTGTACCAGGGGAACGCTTTTCTGGTTGCTAGAGGGAACAGTCTCCTCCTGTTCCGTCATTTCCTCACTGCAATCCTCCGAATCTTCGTCCAATCGGGCAGATTTGTTGGGGTTTGGCAGATCGGAGATGTCCTGTCTCCCCCTCTCCCTCTTCTTCTTCCTTCTAACCGTGACCCAGCTGTCTACCTGATCATCCTCATCTACCAGTGATCCCCCCCTCCCTGCAACTCCTCCACTGTTCTATCTAAACTTTGCTTGAGATTGTGAATACTCCTCAGTCGCGTAACAGTCCGCTCTAGATCAGTTACCTGGGCTTCCAGGGCGGCCATTCGCCCACATCTCGGATGTACTCACACTCGGACTGTTGTGCCAGGTGCGCATACATCATGCACGACACGCACTGAGTGAGATTCTCAATTGCGGCCACCCCCATTTTTAATTAGTGCTAATTCCCTGTTACCCTCAGAAAATAAAGAGGGGAACAACTATAAATAAGGACAATATATAAGGTACAATAAAGGACAGTAAATAGAGGATAAATTAAGTACAAATTAAAGTACAAATAAAATACAGTAAAGGGCACAGTCTATGCAATACGATACGGTACTATAGCCTAGCTGTGAAGAGAAACAATATTCAACAACAGAACAGTAATTTATAATACAATCTAGGACAAGGGGAGATACAGAAGGACAGAAACAAAAAGAAAGAAAACAGTCACTTATAGAATAATTTAGGTGAGGTAATACTTATTTGTGATGAGATTAGACCTCTCGCCAGCTACACACCCCTACTCTTTATCTTTTATGCAGCACAGACACTCACATACCAGTGAGTCAATGGAACCCCAGTTACACACACACACACACAAACACACACACCCTCACGCTCCTGAGGGTCAGCAGATCCCCAGTTGACACACACCCACTCTCTTACTCCTACTGCTCTATGGCTCCCCCTGCACACACTCCTACTGCCTGTTTGGCAATGCTAAGCGGCTCCCTCACATGCACTTCCACCTGCTACCAGCACCGTACAGCGGCTCCCACAGACACTCGCACGCAGCAGCAGTGATCACTCCTTCCGTCTGCTCCGCATCACAGCCTCCTTTTCACACTGTTCTCCACGGCACCCTCAGAGCTGCAGTGTACTCTCCCGCACCGCTCACAGATTTCCGGTTTCAGCAGTCCTCACGTGTTGCTCAGCCACTGTAGAACGTCTTACAAACTATGATCCATTAAAGATAGGGATACAGTATGCTGAAGCGTCCAATATGAGCGTCCAAGTCCCCTACACAAAAACCAGTGCGAAGGGATCACTGCTTACAGAACATGTAACCATGAGCTTGTGCATCTATCATGAGCTGTCAGGTCCGAGGGGTGAGGTGTGCCGCTTCAAATGCTTAGAGTCCCGGGTTCGATTCCCAAAGTGCGAATACATGTTTATTTTTTCTCCTTCGTCCTAGAGGTTGCTGGGGACTCCAAAAGGACCATGGGGTATAGACGGGATCCGCAGGAGACATGGGCACTTTAAGACTTTAAATGGGTGTGAACTGGCTCCTCCCTCTATGCCCCTCCTCCAGACCTCAGTTAGATTCTGTGCCCAGAGAGACTGGAGACACACTAGGGGAGCTCTACAAGTTTCTCTAAAAAATACTTTGTTAGGTTTATTATTTTCAGGGAGCACTGCTGGCAACAGGCTCCCTGCTTCGTGGGACTGAGGGGAGAGAAGCAGACCTACTTCTGTGAGTTAAAGGCTCTGCTTCTTAGGCTACTGGACACCATTAGCTCCAGAGGGTCTGATCACTTGGTATAGCCGCGCCACCGTCCCCCTAACTGAGCCAGAAGAGAGAAGCCGGGTGAGTAACCGAAGCAAAGAAGACTTCAGTGAAGGCGGCAGAAGACATCAGTCTCGGAGGTACCGTGCAGCGGTCGCGCATTGCTCCCACACACCAACGGCACGGCTTGGGGGGGGGCGCCCTGGGCAGCAATAAGACTTTAGATATACCTGGCAAAAGTACATACAGTGCAGGGGCACTGTATACTACCCCTGCCAGTATAAATAAATAGCGGGACATAAGCGCGCCAGTATGGGGGCGGGGCTTGGTTCTCCCAGCTCTAATAAGCGCCATTTTATCTCCACAGTGAAGCAGCATGAGACGCTGGCCCTGACCTCTTCCACTTCTGTGACAAGTAACAGGGTGCTAAATGGGGGGGGCACAGCAAAATTGGTGTTGATTATTGTCATTAAAAGCGCTGTCGGGTCGGGGGCATTATATATATATATATATATATATATAATGTGCTTTCAGACTGGGATAGGCGCTGGGTGTGAGCTGGCAAACTCCCTCTGTGTTTCTCTAATAGGCCTTCTTGTGGGTCTGTCCCCTATAGCCCGGTGTGATAGTGGAGTCGGTACGAGTGTGTCGACATGTCTGAGACTGAAGGCTCTTCCCAGGAGGAGGTTGGAGTAGAGACAGAGCAGTGTGAGGGAGTGAATCTGTCGGCACCGCCGACTGCTGATTGGGTAAATATGTCGAGTGCCTTGAATGCAAATGTGGCTTCATTAAATAAGAGATTATATAAATCTGAGGCTCACAACCAAACATGGAGACAATCCATGCTTTATTCCAAACGCAGGCTCTCTCAGGGTCACAGAAATGGCCGTTTACCCAATTAGCAGACACTGATACCGACACAGATTCGGATTCCAGTATCGACTATGGTGATGCCAGGTTGAATCCTAAACTGGCTAAGAGCATTCAGTACATGATTGTGGCAATAAAAGAAGTGTTGCATATCTCGGAAGACCCTGCTGTTCCTGAGACAAGGGTCTGTATGTTTAAGGGAAAGAAAGCTCCGGTAACGTTTCCTCCCTCTCATGAACTGAACACTCCTTTTTGAAAAGGCTTGGGAAGTTCCTGACAAAAAGTTGCTGATTCCCAAGAGAATTATTATGGCATACCCGTTTCCCTCTGAGGATAGGAAAAGGTGGGAGTCGACCACCAGTGTGGACAAGGCTCTAGCACGGCTGTCCAAAAAGGTGGCGCTTCCGTCCCCTGACACGGCGGCCCTAAAAGATCCTGCGGATCGTAAGCAGGAAACTACTTTGAAATCTATTTATGTCACTACGGGTACACTGCTCAGACCTGCAGTAGCATCGACATGGGTGAGTAGTGCAATTGAGAAGTGGGCAGATAACTTATCATCTGACTTGGACACCGTGGATAGGGATAGCGTTCTTTTGACCCTGGGTCATATCAGGGACGCGGCAGTCTATCTAAGGGAGGCTGCGAGAGATATTGGACTCTTGGGATCAAGGGCCAATGCCATGGCAATCTCGGCTAGGAGAGCATTATGGACTCATCAATGGAATGGTGATGCTGACTCTAAGAGGGCTATGGAGGCGCTGCCGTATAAAGGTGGTGTTTTGTTTGGTGAGGGCCTCGCGGACCTGGTATCTACAGCTACCGCGGGTAAGTCGTCTTTTCTACCTTTTGTCCCTCCACAGCAAAAGAAAACGCCTCCGTATCAGATGCAGTCCTTTCGGTCTAGTAAATTCAAAAAAGGACGAGGGTCCTCCTTCCTTGCTGCTAGAGGTAAGGGTAGGGGAAAAAGATCACCGGCTGTGGCAAGCTCCCAGGAGCAGAAGTCCTCCCCGGCTTCTGCCAAGTCCACCGCATGACGCTAGGACTCCGCTACGGGAGTCCGCACCGGTGGGGGCGCGTCTTCAACTCTTCAGTCTGGTCTGGGCTCACTCAGGCCTGGATCCTTGGGTACTGGAAATTGTGGCCCAAGGATACAAACTGGAGTTTCAAGACGTGCCTCCCCACCGATTTTTTAAATCAACCTTGCCAGCTTCTCTTCCGGAAAGGGAAGTGGTTTGCGCTACAATACAAAAACTGTGTCAACAGCAAGTCATTGTCACAGTACCCCCGTTACATCGGGGAGAAGGGTTTTATTCAAGTCTGTTCGTGATCCCGAAGCCGGATGGCTCGGTCAGACCGATTCTGAATTTAAAATCCTTCAATCTACATTTGAAAAGATTCAAATTCAAGATGGAATCTCTCCGAGCAGTGATTTCCAGTCTGGAAGGGGAGGATTTTATGGTGTCAGTCGACATAAAGGATGCTTACCTACATGTCCTCATATATTCTCCACATCAGGCTTACCTGTGGTTTGCGGTTCAGGATTCTCATTACCAATTTCAGACGTTGCCGTTTGGTCTTTCCACGGCCCCGAGGATTTTCACCAAAGTAATGGCGGAAATGATGGTGCTCCTGCGCAAACAGGGTGTCACAGTTATCCCGTACTTGGACGATCTCCTCATAAAGGCGAGATCAAAGGATCAGTTACTAAAAAACGTTGCGCTCTCCCTGACAGTTCTGCAGCAACATGGTTGGCTCCTAAATTTTCCAAAGTCACAGTTGATTCCGACAACACGGCTGTCGTTCTTGGGCATGATTCTGGACATGGAACTGCAGAGAATTTTTCTCCCGATGGAAAAAACTCTGGAAATACAGAACATGGTCAAGGGGATTCTGAAACCGGCAAGGGTGTCAATTCATCAATGTACTCGGGTGCTGGGGAAGATGGTGGCGGCCTACGAGGCCATCCCGTTTGGCAGGTTCCATGCCAGAGTTTTTCAATGGGACCTGTTAGACAAGTGGTCTGGGTCTCACCTACACATGCACCGGAAGATAAGCCTGTCTCCCAAGTCCAGGATTTCTCTCCTGTGGTGGCTCCAAAGTTCTCACCTTCTAGAGGTGATAAAGCTAACTATTTATCTTATTACATTCACTATAAAATGGGTAAGAGACTCAGTACGCAATTGGCGTATGGGGTACCGTAAGGGTACGCACTTAGCGTAGCAGACGCTTAGCAGTGGTCGAGACGCACATGCGACACGCTCGCTCACAACTTAACGCGTGGTGTCGAGCACGCTATAGGCGGCCAACTACCGTAATGCTACGCTACTAGCGTAGCGTACGCTCGTGACCACGAGGAGAACACGAGCGGCGCAGACACGCAGTCCACCCTTTGGCAGTCATCAATAACTGCCACTTCCTAAAACAGTTCAAAAAGAAAAATATATGTCATAATGTAAATACAATTTTATGATTGGGTAAAGAGAGGAGCAGGTGGGAAAAAGGTATGACCTAGTAAGATAGTAGAAGCATGTGTGTATGAATCCATGTTTGAGGTGTCATGTATCATCGTGCCGTACGTGTTTTAAATCAAGCTTCGAGGTATTGCGAAGTATACATTTGAATTCCTTCTTATCCCGTATTACGGGTCTGTGGATGGGCTGTCAAACTTTACCGAGCTCTTTTCGGCTTTTGGTTGCAACAAATGGGGGAGCACATTTAGTTGATGATACATGAATGAGGGGATATGTGAGTGCTGATATCTGTGTCTATATTCCCTATCGACTATGTGTGTCATTACCTGAAGGTTGTAGAAATGAAGATAAGAAGCCATTATTATAAATGCAGTCGTAAACTATGTGAGTTTAATATGCATTCGCCGATTGAGGTCTTGTCTGATGTCTTGTCTTGATGTACATGTTGTCTGATGTCTCTCTGTGCTTTTGCTATAAATAACGAGCAAAAGTTGTTCCATTGTCCATAAAGTTACAGTCTCTAAAGTGTTGGGCTATCGTAAAAGTTAAAGTCACTAAGGAAATTGGGGCTTGTAGCATAGTTCATCAATGGTCTGTATAAAAGAGGTTGTCAAATTCTTCTTCCAAGCGGATGTCTTTGTACCTTGGAGGAAAACAAAGGAGAAACGGGTGAAAGAAACGGACCGTGGATTCACATTTTCATCACAACATTGTCTCTATCGTTGGGTCATAAATCAAATTAGTTGTTGTTAGTACAGTGTCCTCGCTCCTCAGACTCATCACCCTGGTATTACTTTTACGCTTCGCTAAAACCCGAACGCATCTAAATATCAGGCCAACCAATATGACGACTCCCAGAATACACAAAAGAAATTTCCCTACATCCATAATAATACCTTGGGCCCATTCTCCTAAGCCCGAGAACCAATTTCGTGGGTTCAACCATGACACCCAACTGGTCAGCTCATTACCCACAGCAGCGAGTGTGAGATTGTGTTTCCTTCGAAACTCCCACTTTAATTGTAAAATGTCATCCATCTTTTGGTCTATGACCTCGGCTGGGTCCTCCGTGCTGTTTGTAATGTACGTGCAGCACTTTATTCCATATTGAGTTGCTAGGGTAACACAATACCCGCCTGTCACAGCTGTGAGGTAATTGAGAATCATCCTATGCTGAACCAGTTCTGTTTTGTAGGCTTGTAACTCTTTCCCAGTGTACCTGAATGTGTCGTCATACATTTCGGTGATATTGTCTAATAAATTTGCAAGCGCAGATATATATTTATAATGTATCACTCCTCTGGCGGTACGAGTGATATCTAACGCGAGTAGGAATTGAATCCCGGTGGATTCATGGATCAGATCAGAGGCTGAATGCTCTGTCCTCTCTACCAGGTGCCGTTTAACGACGTGCTCGTAATGAGTGTGAGTATAAGGAGCTTGGGCACTGCGGTGAATATCTTTCATTTTGTTATGGGTTACAGTCATTACTTCAGGCAGTACTTTTCCAATATAGCACAATCCCTCTGAGTTTGGGGCAAGCCAATTATACGCCTTCCTCCCGCATATGAAATATGCATCATCGGGGAGAACATATGGGACGGAGTATGACATTATCATGTTACAAATTTTCCATGTGAAATCTCCTAACCCTAATTCTCCCATCTGTTTAGTACACGTATCAGGTTGTACGATATGTGCACAGTATCCTGGTGATACTTCTCCAATTCGCATGGTCCTACTTCCTAGAGTGTACCTATACCGGAAATATTTTCCATGGTCGGCTATCTGGCGTATAAGTTCTGTGTCTATGGGCATTCTGTCGGGTCTGTATGAAAAGGTCATGGTTTGATTACTCCATGACACTTCCCAATTTCCCGGCTTTCGGGGATTGGAAATGTTAAAGCACACTAAGGACCTATCCACATGATATTGGTGGAGCTTCAAACTAGGAGGACTAGAGATATTAAACCTCTTGTCCACCGGTCTCCCACCACTTAGCTCAAGTACCTCTCCTACAGTTAAAGGGAATGGTACTAGTCCTGATTTGCTATGACCTTGAGGTACTTGAGAGCATACCCAACAGTCTGTCTGATTTAACACTTTACCCACTAAGGAGTGATAGTCACTCAATGGATGCCGGTCCATGTGGACATTAAAACTGGACTGACATTTCTTGACGCACCCATCCTCAACTATATAGTCACAATGCCTACAGATGCAGTTCTCTTCAGCTAACAATCCTTCACAATTCCTTCTATTGTCAATGCTACCAGATCGTTTTCTGATACTCGCCTTTACTCGGTGATTATGTTGCTCTTGGAAATTTACGCCTGCATCCTGGTCATCAGAACCCATTCCCGATCCTTTCTCGACCTCCATGGTACTCTCACCGAAACAGACTGCTCTGGTCAACATCATGGTCAACAGGAAAATCCGGATCACAGTCTCTTGGGGCAAGTCCATCTTAGAGGAGTAAAAGGAGAAAAATAAGAAGGGGGAAAGGAAATAGGAGGGAGGTGGGAACTGGAGAAAATAACAAATGGGAAAGAGAATTCTGGCTCGACAAGCTTCAGGTCTTCTTATTCTCAGTGCTCAGGTGTCGTCTCAATCCTCCCTGAACAGACACTCTAGTGATACAACCTCTACCGTCTGTTCTTTATCACGGGACCTCTCTGGGTCAGTGACCTTTTTACAATGAGACGAATGGACCCAAGTCTCTCTCTCGGCAACCTTCAATGCTGTTGTGCTGGTCAATAAGACTTGATATGGTCCTTCCCATCTGTCAATAAGGCAACCTGAGCGTAGAAAATTCCGTAGCATTACATAATCCCCAGGTTCAATGTCATGACAATTACTGTCTGGCAGATCAGGAATCACCAACTTTAGATTATCATTCTGATTCCTCAATTGCTTACTCATCTTAACCAAGTACTTTACGGTTACTTCATTGTTACATTTCAAATCATCCTGGGGGTTAATCATAACATGGGGTTGTCGACCAAACAGAATTTCAAAAGGAGACGGATTAAGAGGGGACCTGGGAGTGGTTCTGATGCTGTATAATACAATTGGCAAAGCTTCGGGCCATAACAGTCCTGTTTCAGTCATTACCTTGCTCAATTTATTTTTAATAGTGCTGTTTACTCTTTCCACCTTCGCACTCGCCTGGGGGCGGTACGGAGTGTGCAGCTTACTATTAATTCCCATCAACTTACACATTGTTTGAAAGACTTCACCTGTAAAATGGGTACCCCTATCACTTTCAATGATTCTAGGGATACCATACCTGCACACAAATTCCTGCACAATTTTCTTTGCAGTAAATACAGCGGTATTTGTGGCCGCGGGAAATGCTTCAACCCAATTTGAGAACACATCAATACAGACCAATACATATTTTAAATTTCTACAAGGTGGCAATTGTATGAAATCAATTTGTATTACCTGAAAAGGGCCATCTGTCGGAGGGATATGGGATGGCTCTGTCGGTATTGCCTTTCCGATATTCTTCCTCAAGCAGGTGAGACATGTCATCGCTCTTTTACCCGCATGGGAAGAAAATCCTGGGGCGCACCAATAAGCTCTTACCAACTTACACATTCCTTCTTTGCCTAGATGAGTCAGCCCATGTGCAGCTTCCGCTAGACTTGGAAGGTATGCTCTGGGTGCCACTGGCTTACCCTGTCCGTCTGTCCAGAGTCCTGAGGACTCCTGGCCATATCCTTTTGACCTCCAGACTGCCTTTTCCTGTGGGGAACACAAATTTTGCATTTCACACAATTTCTGTGTGTTTACAGTATTAAATACCATCAGTTGTGTACTGTCTGTTTGTATGGGGTTACTAGCTGCTGATTTAGCAGCTTCGTCTGCTCGGCTGTTACCAAGTGATACCGGGTCTTGGCTATATGTGTGAGCTTTACACTTGATAACAGCCACTCTGTCGGGTTCCTGTATCGCTGTTAGAAGTCTTTTGATGTGGGCTGCATGCGCTACGGGTGTGCCAGCTGCCGTCATGAAATTTCTGAGGCACCATAGGGCCCCGAAATCATGGACTATTCCGAAGGCGTACCTAGAATCTGTGTAAATATTGGCTGATTTGCCCTTAGCCAATTCACATGCTCTGGTTAGGGCAACCAGTTCAGCAACTTGTGCTGAGTGTGGTGGGCCTAGCGGTTCCGCTTCTATGGTACCTTGGTCATCTACGACTGCGTATCCAGTACACAAGTCTCCCGAGTCCGTCTGTCTGTGACAACTACCGTCAGTGTAGAAAGTAAAATCTACATCTTCCAGTGGGTTGTCACTGATGTCAGGCCTTGCCGTGAAATTTTGGGTCAAATATTCCATACAATCATGCGTGTCATCCCCTGTATTAAATCCTCCTTCACCATCACTCTCATCCTCCACCCTTTTGTGCCTGTCCAGGCACACCTGGGAGATACGTTGCAGGATTTAATGCGCTGCATCTCCTTATGGTGATGTTTACGGGGGCCATCAATGCCAATTCCCATCTTGTAAACCGCGCTGATGAGACGTGTCTGGTTTGGGCCGAATTCAGTAAGGCTGACACTGCATGTGGTGTATGAATTGTGAGGTTGTGTCCTAGCACTACGTCTTCGCTCTTTGTGACTAGCAATGCTATTGCTGCAACGCTTCGCAAGCATGTGGGGAGGGATCGCGCTACCGTATCTAGCTGAGCGCTATAGTAGGCTACCGGTCTGCTGGCATCACCATGCTTCTGGGTTAAGACACCTGCTGCGCACCCAGCACTCTCTGTTCCGTACAGCTCAAAGGGTTTCCCATAGTCAGGCATACCTAATGCTGGTGCCTGCGTTAGGCACTGTTTAAGTCTCTCAAATGCCATCTCAGATTCGTCTGTGTGCGAAATCCGATCAGGTTTGTTTGAGGAGACCATCTCCTGCAAAGGTAGGGCTAGTATGGAAAAACCTGGGATCCAGTTACGGCAATACCCACACATTCCTAAAAATGTTCTAATCTGTTGCTGGGTTTGTGGCAGGGTCATGTCACGAATTGCTTGAATTCTATCAGCGGTAAGGTGTCTCAGTCCTTGTGTTAGACAGTGTCCCAAATACTTCACACGGGTCTGGCATAATTGTAACTTGTCCTTGGAAACCTTGTGTCCTGTGTCTGAAAGATGAAACAGGAGTTGTTTCGTATCTCTCAGGGACGCTTCCAGTGAATCTGAACACAGCAGTAAATCATCCACATACTGTATCAATATTGATCAACTCTCTGGTTGGAAAGACTGTAAACAATCATGCAGGGCCTGTGAGAAAATACTTGGACTGTCTATGAAACCTAGTGGTAATCGAGTCCAAGTGTACTGAACTCCTCTGTATGTGAATGCGAATAAGTATTGACTGTCAGGGTGCAGAGGTACCGAGAAGAAAGCGGAGCAGAGGTCAATCACAGTTAAAAATTTGGCAGTGGGAGGGATTTGCATAAGGATGACAGCTGGATTTGGCACTACGGGGTATTGACTCTCAACTATTTTGTTGGTCCCTCTTAGATCCTGCACTAATCTGTAACCCCTCACCCCACTCTTTTTAACAGGGAAGATGGGACTATTGGCAGTGCTGGACGTTCTTACCAGAATGCCCTGTTGTAGCAAGCGCTCTATTACAGGGTAAACTCCTAACTCCACCTCTGGCTTCAGAGGGTATTGTGGGATTTTTGGAGCTATCCTGCCATCTTTTACTTGCACAACTACTGGTGCTACGTTTGCCATCAATCCAGTGTCTTGTCCATCCTTGGTCCAAAGTGATTCCGGTATCTGGGAAATCATTTCCTCTACCTTGGACAGACACCTATTTACAACAACAGTGTGTGACATTAATCTTGTTGGGGAGTCTAGCATATCCTGCGCTTCCTGAGCGTGGTTTTCGGGTATGTCCAAGAACACACCTTCAGGAGTACAGTATATGACGCATCCCATTTTGCACAGTAAATCTCTCCCTAGGAGATTAGTCGGAGCCGATGCAGCCAGCAGAAAAGAATGCTTGGTATGCAAAGGCCCTATCGTAATCTCTGCAGGTTTGCTTAAAGGGTAGTGCTGTACTACTCCTGTTACTCCCATGGCTGGAATTGTTTTACCAGTGGTTCTCATGCCCACGGTCGAATTTATCACTGACTTGGCCGTCCCCGTATCTACAAGGAAATTTAGAGATTTACCAGCTACATCAATTGTGACCTCGGGTTCACTTCCAAGGCTCGCAATTACTTTTACTGGCTGCAGATTACAGGTGTGGCCCCGCCCCTATGGTGTGTGGTGACCTCCCTGCATTGCGCTGGCAGCTATTACCTGTGAAGTGGGTAAATGGGAACTATCAGTGACTTGCCAGTCTCTTTTTGGGGGATACCTTTTTGTTTCCCCTGCGTGTGGCTCATAACTCCGTCTCTGCGGTCCTTGATTCCAATTTCGTGTGTCATGTCGTTGTCTAGGGGGTTGATATGACTTTTGTGCATTTTTCGATCTACAGTCTCGTGCAAAATGTCCCTCTTTATGACAGTAATAACAAGTTACCACATTTGACTTACCCACAGGGGTCGGAGATTTATACAGAGGTGGCCTTGTGGTCAGGGCCTGTATACTTACGGCCATTAACTTATCACTTTGTGACTCCCTGTGTCTAGTGATATTCCGATCATGATCAATAGCGGCCTCTCTCAAAGTAGCCACCGACAGACCTCGCCAACATGGTTGGGTGATCTGTACCCTCGTCCTCAATACTTCCTTTAAACCATCCATTAACACAGATACTGCTACTTCTCTGTGATTCACATTTGTCTTAATGTCTTCTATGCCTGTATACTTAGCCATATCCTGTAGTGCCCGATGAAAATAATCAGCAGCTGTTTCTCCCTCTTTTTGTTTGATGGAGAAAATTTTGTTCCATTTGACAACAGCTGGAAAATACTCTTTTAACTGTAAATTTATTCTCTTTACATTATCTTGGTTGTACACGTCCGTAAGGGGTACCTCTTCATCTAATTTACAGTCAGCTATAAATCTCGCTGAGTCGACATTGGAGGGTAAACATGCCCTCAGCAATATCTGCCAGTCTTTGTTATTGGGCTCCACAGTATTTCCTAGCTCTCTAATGTATTCCTGGCTTGCAACTAGATCTTTCCTAGGATCAGGGAATTCAGACATCATTGATCTTAATTCCATTCGGGAAAAGGGGCAGTGCATGGCGATGTGTCTGAGAGGAGTGACTCCTGAAGAGGAGTGACTCCTGAAGTGTCAGTTTTCCCATTTGGCACTGCAATTACCCTAACGGGATTAAGTTCAATAACATCATTCTGAGTAGATTCTACAACATGTGGTGAAATGGTTTCAGCATAGTGTATGGTGCCGTACTTACCAGTTGATACGACCTCACCTGTCCCTCCACTAGGGGCCTTTGATACTGCTCTTACTGGTTGGGACGTGCCCACTGTTGTTTCTGCTATGGTGGCTGCTAGAGAGAGTGCCGATATTGTTGTTGGCTCATCCTCTTGGTCACAATCCTGGGGAAAGTTTAAAACAGGGTACAGCTTGCACGGGTTAATATTAGCATCAACAATCTTGGTTACATTATTCTTAACATTTATACAGTTACTAAGTGCCTGTTTATCATTCACCAGTGTGCCATTCTCTGTAACCACCTTCTCTCCCGTTATGTATGGTGGTGGTGGCGCGGTGGCTATCAGTTTTCTAATAGGGTTAGATCCAGCCGCTTGAGCCAATCCTCTTTGTATTTCACCTTCCTGTTGCCATAACTGTAAATAATCATAATGTTTGATCTGTCTCTTTGCAGATTTAATGAGACATATCCTTCTCCTTAGATTTTGTAACACCTCGGGACTAAAACTGCCTACCCGTGGGAACTTTTCCCCATCATGCACAGTCATTCTTTCCCATTCATCGCACAAAACCTCTGTGTGTGAACCGAATTTCTCACACATGACATACCTTGCCGACCCGATTGGTCGGTTTACTAAGTCAACCCGAACCGAGGTTGATCGCCCCCTACCTGAACAACTGGCCCCCATCTTTGCAGGTGTTGCTTTCACTACCTCTGACCTTCAAATCAGGATCTTCAGCGAACCCTTACAAAAACCAAGATGTACGGGGTAGGCCGGCGGCGGAAGTTTACCGAGTACCTCCACTCACTCGCCCACGTCGACCAATACGCCCACACACTGCCCTAGCGCTGGCGTACTCGACCTAGGGCCCCTGCGACCTGAACCTCTATTTACTGGAACATGTGGGTGTGATCCGAAGAGCACTTAACCCTTCCCAGTAACTATTGGTTGTTAGAGAATTCCCGAGTGTCAGGCCCGGGTGTTTTTGTGAATCCGTTAACCCGGAACCAACCACAGGTGTAGGTGCTGGGGTATGAAGAAAGCAGGGAGGACAAAGAAAGTTCCGCTTCATATATTTATTAAATAACAATTCAGTAAGGAGTTAAATGACTAGTTGTTAATCATCATTATACTGAAGTATTGCAAGAATGGCAGAAATAATATGCAAGAGAAAACTCAAAAATAAATAAAAGAAATGTTCATGGAAACATATGCAAAAGCAAGCTGAAGAATAAATGTTGGATTGTCCAAATATAAACAAGCTTTGATGCAGAACTGCAGATTGTGTTTAACTGGTTAATGCAGACATGGTGAATTAACTGTAAGAATTTGCAATGGAGTTTTGAGGGTTAACTGAGAGACTGTGATGAATTATCCTTGTAATGACAACATAGCAAATAAAAAGTACTGAATTGGGTTACTTGCGGGTTCCGGAGATCACTGTGAAACTGTAGTAGAAGACAAGGTGATGAATGGGTTAAATGCAGAGTTGAACAAACGAACAGCTGAGAGAAACAGAATCCTCCAGACTTTGAATGATAGGCAGACTGACAAGGTAACCTCATGCAGGACACTGGGAATCCAACTATTTCCAATAGGAGTGCAATTAACTGACAGCACAGCAGAGAGCCGGTGGATCTTTCAGCAGTGAAGGCTGCAGACGGACCTCTGGGAACGGAGGCGATATCTGGACCACGGGAATCACACAGGAATGCACGGAGAGAGCTCAGAGCTAGAGCACAGCTTTGATACAACAAAGCACTGGCCCAGAGTGACATAATCCCAGCCTACTTAAAGGCAGCACAAGCACGGGATTGGCTTACACCTGCCCACAGGTGTTTTTACAAGTGCTCAGTATTAGCTATTTGGTCTCCAACATGGCCACCTCCTATACAGCAGACACACCGCAGTGCCTTAGGCCATTTGGTCCCCGCACTCACAGTTCCCAGACTCTGCATTACCTGTGCCATTGATCACGCCGTGTCCCCACACGGGCGCACAGCACCGCGAGCAACCGCACTGGCAACGGATGAACCCCAGAACCCGCAAAGGTGAGAGACCGGTTCGTGACACCGAGTGACCAGCGAACCTCCCTTAAAATAAAAAAAATTACACAAATCACGTTAGAATGTACAAATAGCGTTTATGACCCCTCTAGCGTACGCAAATGGTACTGGGTCAAGTTACTAACTAATGCACACAATTACGTGCGGTACAATCGTTCTGCACATTAGCAACTAATCTTATGTGCGGAGCGACCAGTGGAATCGAAAATTGTGGCTGCGAATTCCTTCAGCCAGAGCTTAATGGCCTATATGGGTACCGCACCAACACTTCCTGGTGTTGTGCTTCTTTACTCTTTATCTATAGCGGACCTCCTAGTCTGCTGTACCTAGACCTCCTGGTCTGTCTGGACCTCCTGGTCTGTGCTACAGTAGGCCTCCTGGTCTGCTATACTCTAATGCTCTTTTTTGAAATGTTTAACAAGGGATGCCTCCCAAGCCACCGTGCAGTCACTTACACGTATGTACCTCACGAGAACTCGATGATTTCCTGTGGTTCAACCCCAAAATTTTAGAAACATATATATATATATATATATATATATATATATATATATATATATATATATAGAAGAAAAGCAGCGGCACTCTCAGGTTTTTGATTCAAAGAAAGCGGGACACAGCGGTCACAGGTTCAAAATTCAACGTTTCGATATTTTACTATCGTCATCAGGATAAGAACATTACAAACAAACAATACTTAAATAGCTACTCACCCCACCTCGTGTAGACCATCGTCGCGAGTACCGGGTCCAGTGACGACACTCCATAGCGCCGCGCACTTCCTGTGCGCCCGGCCGCGCAGACGGTCACCTAGCAACCAATAAACAAAACACCGTGTGTGTACATTAATGGATCAGAGACAAGCTAACCACTCGAGGACTAAAGGAGTGGGACACATAAGGCACATCAGCCTGTCATGGGTATAATACAAACTTATGTATACATGCTGAACATCTGCATATTAACGTGTACGTAGTAAACATATAGATGAGTATCCCACATGATAATTAATATATATAAATAGAGGTAGACCGTGTCCAAATTATCACCGGCTGATCATTGCTGTAATAAGAAAAAAGCATATATAAGACACATCTGATTATATAAAGCAGTTCAAGGGGAGATGCTCATTTAGGCCTTTTGGTGCGATGGTGTTTAATCGATATATCCATCTTGTCTCCCTTTGCAGGAGAGCTTTACTCCTATCTCCCCCTCTCATGCGCTTAGGTTCAGCATCGATAATTTTATATCTCAAGGTTGCCAGACTATGGTTAAGCAATTTGAAATGTCTGGCCACCGGCTGATTTAAAGCATCCTTCCCACCCTCCAAGGCATGTCTAATGGCTGACCTATGAAGTGCCATTCGTTCTTTGAACTGTCTTGTGGTCTTCCCTACGTAGAAAAGACCACACGGACAGCGGATGATATACACCACGTGGGTGCTACTACATGTCAGTACCTGCCGGATGGCTATCCGTTCCCCCGAATGTGGGTGGGAGAAGGAATTGCCATGCTCCAGGTAGCTGCACGTAATGCACCCTGTACAACGGTAGCAACCAGCCTTTCTGGTTAGAAAGGTGGTTGGTCCAGCTGCTTTTTTCTCAGAAATATCATTTTTTACTAGCCAGTCCTTTAAGTTACGATTCCTGGCCAGTTATACTAGGAATCGTAACTTAAAGGACTGGCTAGTAAAAAATGATATTTCTGAGAAAAAAGCAGCTGGACCAACCACCTTTCTAACCAGAAAGGCTGGTTGCTACCGTTGTACAGGGTGCATTACGTGCAGCTACCTGGAGCATGGCAATTCCTTCTCCCACCCACATTCGGGGGAACGGATAGCCATCCGGCAGGTACTGACATGTAGTAGCACCCACGTGGTGTATATCATCCGCTGTCCGTGTGGTCTTTTCTACGTAGGGACCGGTGGCCAGACATTTCAAATTGCTTAACCATAGTCTGGCAACCTTGAGATATAAAATTATCGATGCTGAACCTAAGCGCATGAGAGGGGGAGATAGGAGTAAAGCTCTCCTGCAAAGGGAGACAAGATGGATATATCGATTAAACACCATCGCACCAAAAGGCCTAAATGAGCATCTCCCCTTGAACTGCTTTATATAATCAGATGTGTCTTATATATGCTTTTTTCTTATTACAGCAATGATCAGCCGGTGATAATTTGGACACGGTCTACCTCTATTTATATATATTAATTATCATGTGGGATACTCATCTATATGTTTACTACGTACACGTTAATATGCAGATGTTCAGCATGTATACATAAGTTTGTATTATACCCATGACAGGCTGATGTGCCTTATGTGTCCCACTCCTTTAGTCCTCGAGTGGTTAGCTTGTCTCTGATCCATTAATGTACACACACGGTGTTTTGTTTATTGGTTGCTAGGTGACCGTCTGCGCGGCCGGGCGCACAGGAAGTGCGCGGCGCTATGGAGTGTCGTCACTGGACCCGGTACTCGCGACGATGGTCTACACGAGGTGGGGTGAGTAGCTATTTAAGTATTGTTTGTTTGTAATGTTCTTATCCTGATGACGATAGTAAAATATCGAAACGTTGAATTTTGAACCTGTGACCGCTGTGTCCCGTTTTCTTTGAATCAAAAACCTGAGAGTGCCGCTGCTTTTCTTCTATATACTTGGTTGCAAAACTAATACAGAAGGCACCTGGGTGTTTTCATGCTGGTTGGAGTGAGTGCCGGCTGTCCATATCTATATATATATATATATATATATATATATATATATATATATATACACACTCTTTCACCTCATATACTCTTTGCTTTCGTTTCTGCGCAGAAATCCCTTTCATTCAGTATCGCAGGCTAATCCCGAGGAGTTGCAACTAGAGAAGGATCTATTAGCTTAAAATTTTGGACACTGAGATTGGTTTGCGCTATTATCGCATTTGCCTCCTTATCGCCTAACTCAAACAATACTATCGTGTTATTTGTATTATGTGGGCGTACCCAGACGCTCCGTTGCGTAATATACGCTCCGTGCGTCGGCCCTTGCGTCGCGTACGCTAGTCCCGCCCTTTGTTAGAGACACATGTACGCAAGCCTGGTATATCCACAGAAATACAATTAACACGTTTATATCAATGTAGATGATCTTTAACTGTAATCATCTACTGAACACCACACCGAACTTCCTTGTATCTTAGGCAAGCCGTGCGCGTGTTTTACAAATTATTCCTTAACGTATTAATATTACTTTTAACTACCAATAGCAACAAATCTTTCTCAGCACGTTATCAATTGTGAAATGGCAAACAGGAAAGTGAGGTGTGAAAATACACAAATGAAAAGAAATACAGGTGTGTGCGTACGCAAAACAGAAATAAACAGTTTTAAAAGACAATAGCGTACTGTTCTTACCTTCCGGTTCCGGATTCCACCAGCACTCCTACAGCGTAGCGAAACAGACGCTTATCTAGCCAGCACTACTGTATCCCGATACGAAGGGATACTGCCTTCCCGCCCTTGCTGACAGATAAAGTCTGTGTTCGCTGGTGCGGATATGTGGAGGACGGACGAGCCGCCAATTGATAAAGCTAACTATTTATCTTATTACATTCACTATAAAATGGGTAAGAGACTCAGTACGCAATTGGCGTATGGGGTACCGTAAGGGTACGCACTTAGCGTAGCAGACGCTTAGCAGTGGTCGAGACGCACATGCGACACGCTCGCTCACAACTTAACGCGTGGTGTCGAGCACGCTATAGGCGGCCGACTAGCGTAGCGTACGCTCGTGACCACGAGGAGAACACGAGCGGCGCAGACGCTCACGGGATGACACTCAGTAAACCTTATATGCAACACAGTGAAAGATTGAGTTTGTACTGTAAACCTTGGTTTTGTAATGTGAGCACAATGCAATGCTAATTAACCTCTATTGTATGAAAGCCTCTTGAGCGATTGAGACACTCTGAATACTCTCAGCAATGTAATAAACACACAATACCTTGCTAAGGTTCCAACACCTTTACTAACAATATCTAGCTATGTAAAAGTTAAAACAGTTAACAGTTCATACACTACAAGCTAACATCAATATCTAAGCAGGCTAACTACACATAAATATACGGCGTCACAATCTTATACAATAACAGAGAGAGAGAATATGGCAAATACAAACAGAGATTTAGAATGGTTACAGAGAATAACTTACACACACTGGGGAATGATCGCTGCGCAGCTCTGGTACCAGCTCCGAGTTAGTCAAGATGAAAACCGTTTGTGGAGAGAAGAGACTGAGCTGGCCAGGCTGGCTGTCCTTATATACACTGCGTACAGTATACTACAAAGGGACCTACAATCTCATTGTTCATTGGACACAGGAATGTCTCCTCGCATCATAACAAAAGGTCATAGGTTAGTTTGAACAGGTGGGCTGTGACTATATCAAACTGCTCAGGTGGGAGGGAATCTGAGAATTCCCGCCGCATGGATAATGAACCGCAAATATAGTAAATGTCCAGAAACTACTAATATACATAACTATACGCAGGAGCGATTAATCTTTACCTAACCAGCACCGGATTGTTTCTACTAAAATGTTCTTTAGTTAGGTACCAAACACCACTGCTCAAACCCTGTCTGACCCTTCATATCATGCAAAGAGGAATTTCTCTGTCCAGCGACCAGTTACATTAAACAAACTTACAGTCATTATTAAGGGGAAACATTATCTATAAAACATACTATTTGGTTTTATTATTTAACGTTTGAGTCGCCCGCTAGACGCACACAAACTCTACCGTAAATGCACATACCACGCGCTCGAGCGCATGGCCGAGGAGGCGCCATCACACAGCTGCGAGTATCCGCACGCACGGGAGAGAATGTGCACGTGCAGCAGGCACGCGCATGAGGTGAATATATGGCAACGTGTAGCATGATATTTTTCCGACTTTGACAGAGGGACGCAGGTTCGGGATCCAAGATTGGGTCCTAGTAACTACGGATGCAAGTCTCTGAGGTTGGGGAGCAGTCACACAGGGAAAAAATTTCCAGGGGAAATGGTCAAGCCTGGAGGCTTGTCTGCACATAAACATTCTGGAACTAAGAGCCATCTACAACGGCCTTCTGCAAGCAGAACATCTTCGTGGCCTGCCCGTCCTGATTCAGTCGGACGACATAACAGCAGTGGCGCACATAAACCGCCAGGGCGGAACAAGGAGCAGAGCAGCGATGGCGGAGGCCACAAAAGTTCTTCCCTGGGCAGAAAAACAGGCAAGCGCTCTGTCGGCAGTCTTCATTCCAGGCGTGGACAACTGGGAAGCAGACTTCCTCAGCAGACACGATCTCCATCCAGGAGAGTGGGGTCTTCATCAAGAGGTCTTTGCAGAAGTGACAAGTTGTTGGGGAATTCCTCAAATAGACATGATGGCGTCTCGCCTCAACAAGAAACTTCAGACATACTGTTCCAGGTTGAGGGACCCTCAAGCAGTAGCAGTGGACGCCCTCGTGACACCGTGGGTGTATCAGTCGGTCTATGTGTTCCCTCCACTTCCACTCATCCCAAAGGTGATACGGATCATAAGAAGAACAAGGGTTCAGGTGATACTCGTTGTTCCAGATTGGCCACGAAGGGCTTGGTATCCGGATCTTCAGGAACTACTCATAGAAGATCCCTGGCCTCTTCCTCTACGAGAGGATCTGTTACAGCAGGGGCCGTGCGTGTTCCAAGAATTACCGCGGTTGCGCTTGACGGCGTGGTGGTTGAACACGAAATCCTAGCACAAAAGGGTATTCCCGGTGAGGTCATCCCCACTCTGCTGAAAGCTAGGAAGGAGGTAACGGCGAAGCATTACCACTGTATTTGGAGGAAATATGTGTCTTGGTGTGAATCCAAGAAGGCTCCTACGGAAGAATTTCAGCTGGGTCGGTTTCTCCATTTCTTACAAACAGGTGTGGATGCGTGCCTGAAGTTAGGCTCCATTAAAGTGCATATTTCGGCTTTATCAATTTTCTTTCAAAGGGAATTGGCCTCACTTCCAGAAGTACAGACTTTTGTGAAAGGCGTGCTGCACATCCAACCTCCATTTGTGCCCCCAGTGGCACCATGGGACCTTAACATGGTGTTACTGTTCCTTAGGTCACATTGGTTTGAACCTTTACAAACGGTTGAGTTGAAATTTCTCACTTGGAAAGTGGTCATGCTATTGAACTTGGCGTCCGCTAGGCGGGTGTCGGAATTGGCGGCT
The DNA here is from genome assembly GCF_028390025.1 of Pseudophryne corroboree. Taxonomy (NCBI): domain Eukaryota; kingdom Metazoa; phylum Chordata; class Amphibia; order Anura; family Myobatrachidae; genus Pseudophryne; species Pseudophryne corroboree. Next base: position 140,508,782 of record NC_086453.1, read on the forward strand.
TTGTCTCACAAAAGCCCCTATTTGATTTTCTATGAGGATAGAGCAGAGTTGAGAACTCGTCAACAATTTTTACCAAAGGTGGTTTCGTCGTTTCACATGAACCAACCTATTGTGGTACCTGTGGCTACTGAAGCCTTAGCTGATTCAAAGTCTCTCGATGTGGTCAGAGCTTTGAAAACTTAAGTTTCCAGAACGGCTCGTATTGGGGAAACAGAGGCTCTGTTTGTCCTGTACGCTTCCAACAAGATTGGGGCTCTTGCTTCTAAGCAGACTATTGCACGCTGGATCTGTGGTGTGATTCGACATGCTCATTCTACGGCTGGATTGCTGTTACCGAAATCAGTGAAGGCCCATTCTACCAGGAAGGTGGACTCATCTTGGGCGGCTGCCCGGGGAGTCTCTGCGCTGCAACTTTGCCGAGCAGCTACTTGGTCGGGTTCAAACACTTTTGCAAAATTCTACAAGTTTGATACCCTGGCTGAGGAGGACCTTCTGTTTGCTCAATCGATGATGCAGAGTCTGGAGCTTTGGTATAGACCCCATGGTCCTTTTGGAGTCCCCGGGATCCTCTAGGACGAAGGAGAAAATAGGATTTTAATACCTACCGGTAAATCCTTTTCTCTTAGTCCGTAGAGCAGCGGTGGCCAACCCGTGGCTCTTTCTTTACTCAAATGTGGCTCCTAACACTCAGTTACGTAACCACAACAGGTACAGAAACCGCTGCACTCCAGCCAGACACGCAGCAACACTGCAGGGACTGAAAACTGAGGGAGCCAAATACTATAGGTGAGACATCCACTGGCAAATAGAGGACACATAAGATGCTGCTGCAATCAGGGGCTTGGTGGCAACCTTTAGCCTGGGGGGCAGACTCAAGCAAGCAGCCCTGTTTTTTATAGGGAATCTGCAGTCAAGTGGTCCTGGAACACTTATATTGCACTGGCCCAGGTGTCAGATGGCACCTTGCCCCCCCTTCCCAGCCAGCACCTGGGCACAAGTGGGGGGGGTTGCAGTGGCATATGAGGGTGGGCTGGAGTGTTCTGGCAGTAGAGACACAATGGGGGAGCTGACTGTAGTGACATACTGTAGGAGGGTGCTGGCTGGGGTGACATGTTGGAGTGACACATGGGGGAGCTGAAGTGTATTATGTGAATCTGGCTTTTTCAATATATTTTATATGGATTTGGCTTTTTCAATTATTTTATGTGAAAGTGACTATTTCAATGTATTTTATGTTGGATCTGGCTTTATAATGTATCTTATGTTGGAGCTGTCTTTTTCAATGTATTTTATACAAGGGGTGTGTCCTAGCTGGCATAAAGCCACACCCCATTTTTGCACACGCGCCTTCGGCACGATGTCGGCTCTTTGACGTACCTAACAAGATTTTTTGGGGCTTTTTGTCTCTGCCTGGTTGGCCACCCCTGCCGTAGAGGATGCTGGGCGCCCGTCCCAGTGCGGACTCTTTCTGCAGTACTTATTCCTAGTTATTGCTTTTGTTACACAAAGGTTGTGTTTTGGTTTCAATCGGCCAGTTGCTGATTTTTTGGTTCATGCTGTTAACTGGTTTAGTTAAATGCCATGTTGTACGGTGTGTTGTGGTGTGAGCTGGTATGTGTCTCACCCTTGGTTAACAAAAATCCTTTTCCTCGAAATGTCCGTCTCCCTTGGCACAGTTCCTATAACTGAGGTCTGGAGGAGGGGCATAGAGGGAGGAGCCAGTTCACACCCATTTAAAGTCTTAAAGTGCCCATGTCTCCTGCGGATCCCGTCTATACCCCATGGTCCTTTTGGAGTCCCCAGCATCCTCTACGGACTAAGAGAAAAGGATTTACCGGTAGGTATTAAAATCCTACTTTTTCTGACACTTTATTTTTTATTTTTGTTATCTATAGCAATATACCTTCACATTCAATAGAAGTGTGCACACAGATTTTACATAAATCAAAACAAAGCTGCAGGAACGTCACATTCCGTTTTTTTAAAATACACAGTGTCTATGGGTTAAGCGAGCTCCATGTGCTCCATACAGTACAGCAGCAGGCCTGACTCAATCACAGAACGGGTTCACAAAATGGATGTCGCTCGTGACCCAGAGCCTCACGGAAGCCCACAGCAACTGTATGGAGCAAGCGACGGTATTGATATTGCAAGAATCAGGGCAATGTTGAAGGAGCGTCTTTATACACTAGTTAAAAAATATTGTATACACAGCAGCAATAAGAATCCCATAGAATGAGAAATTAATAAAAATATTTTTTCTGACACTTCATTAAAAAAAAAATTTCTTAAACGTCCTAGTGGATGCTGGGGACTCCATAAGGACCATGGGGAATAGACGGGCTCCACAGGAGACATGGGCACTTTAAGAAAGAATTTGGATTCTGGTGTGCTCTGGCTCCTCCCTCTATGTCCCTCCTCCAGACCTCAATTTGAATCTGTGCCCGGACGAGCTGGGTGCTGTTTAGTGAGCTCTCCTGAGCTTGCCATAAGAAAGTATTTTGTTAGGTTTTTTTTTATTTTCAGGGAGCTCTGCTGGCAACAGACTCCCTGCATCGTGGGACTGAGGGGAGAGAAGCAGCCCTACTCTCTGCAGATAGGTCCTGCTTCTTAGGCTACTGGACACCATTAGCTCCAGAGGGATCGTACACAGGATCTCACCCTTTATCGTCCGATCCCGGAGCCGCGCCGCCGTCCCCCTCGCAGAGCCGGAAGACAGAAGCCGGGTGAAAGAAGCAAGAAGACTTCGAAATCGGCGGCAGAAGACTCCAATCTTCACTGAGGTAGCGCACAGCACTGCAGCTGTGCGCCATTGCTCCCACACTACACCCACATACTCCGGTCACTGTAGGGTGCAGGGCGCAGGGGGGGGGGGGGGGGCGCCCTGGGCAGCAATTAGGACCTCTTGGCAAAAGTTGGACATATATACAGTTGGGCACTGTATATATGTATGAGCCCCCGCCATAATATTGTACATAAACGCGGGACAGAAGCCCGCCGCTGAGGGGGGCGGATCTTCTTCCTCAGCACTCACCAGCGCCATTTTTTCTCCACAGCTCCGCTGAGAGGAATCTCCCCAGGCTCTCCCCTGCAGGTTCACGGTAGAAGAGGGTAAAAAGAGAGGGGGGGCACATAAATTAGGCGCAAAAACATAATATACAGCAGCTACTGGGTTAACACTAAGTTACTGTGTGATTCCTGGGACATATAGCGCTGGGGTGTGTGCTGGCATACTCTCTCTCTGTCTCTCCATAGGGCCTTGTGGGGGAACTGTCTTCAAAAAGAGCATCCCCTGTGTGTGTGGTGTGTCTGTACGCTTGTGTCGACATGTTTGACGAGGAAGGCTATGTGGAAGCAGAGCGGGAGCAAATGAATGGGGTGTCTCCGCCGACGGCGCCGACACCTGATTGGATGGATATGTGGAAGGTTTTAAATGATAATGTTAATTCCTTGCATAAAAGGTTGGATAAAGCTGAAACCTTAGGACAGTCGGGGTCTCAGCCCATGCCTGATCCTATGTCGCAGAGGCCGTCAGGGTCTCAGAAGCGCCCACTATCCCAAAATTGTTGACACAGATACCGACATGGATTCTGACTCCAGTGTCGATTACGATGATGCAAAGTTACAGCCTAAATTGGCTAAATCCATCCGTTATATGATTATAACAATTAAGGATGTGTTGCACATCACAGAGGAAACCCCAGTCCCTGACAAGAGGGTTCATATGTATGGGGAAAAAAGGCAGGTGGTGACCTTTCCCCCTTCACATGAGCTAAATGAGTTATGTGAAAAGGCTTGGGAATCTCCAGATAAAAAACTGCAGATTTCCAAACGGATGCTTATGGCGTATTCTTTCCCGCCAACGGACAGGTTACGCTGGGAATCCTCCCCTAGAGTGGACAAAGCTTTAACACGCTTATCCAAGAGGGTAGCCCTGCCGTCACAGGATACGGCCACCCTAAAAGATGCTGCTGATAGAAAGCAAGAGGGTACCCTGAAGTCCATTTATACACATTCAGGTACCTTACTAAGGCCGGTAATTGCGTCGGCCTGGGTGTGTAGTGCTGTAGCAGCATGGACGGATACCTTATCTGAGGAACTTGATACCTTAGACAAGGATACTATATTAATGACCCTGGGGCATATAAAAGACGCTGTCCTATATATGAGAGATGCTCAAAGAGACATTAGCCTACTGGGCTTTAGAATAAATGCAATGTCGATTTCTGCCAGAAGGGTCCTGTGGACTCGGCAATGGACAGGTGATGCCGACTCAAAAAGGCACATGGAGGTTTTACCTTACAAGGGTGAGGATTTGTTTGGGGAGGGTCTCTCGGACCTGGTCTCCACAGCTACTGCTGGAAAGTCAAATTTTTTGCCATATGTTTCCTCACAACCTAAGAGAGCACCGTATTACCAAATGCAGTCCTTTCGATCACAAAAAGGCAAGAAAGTCCAAGGTGCGTCCTTTCTTGCCAGAGGCAGGGGCAGTGGAAGGAAGCTGCACAACACAGCTAGATCCCAGGAACAGAAGTCCTCCCCGGCTTCCACTAAATCCACAGCATGACGCTGGGGCTCCACAGGCGGAGCTAGGCCCGGTGGGGGCGCGTCTCCGAAATTTCAGCCACGAGTGGGTTCACTCCCAGGTGGATCCCTGGGCGATAGAGATTGTGTCTCAGGGATACAAGCTGGAATTCGAAGAGAAGCCCCCTCACCGATACCTCAAATCGGCCCTGCCAGCTTCCCCCTTAGAGAGGGAAATAGTGTTAGCTGCAATTCACAAATTGTATCTTCAGCAGGTGGTGGTGAAGGTTCCCCTCCTTCAACAAGGAAAGGGTTATTATTCGACCATGTTTGTGGTACCGAAACCGGACGGTTCGGTCAGACCCATATTGAATTTAAAATCCCTGAACATATACCTGAAAAGGTTCAAGTTCAAGATGGAATCGCTCAGAGCGGTCATCGCAAGCCTGGAAGGGGGGGATTTTATGGTGTCTTTGGACATAAAGGATGCATACCTTCATGTCCCCATTTATCCACCTCATCAGGCGTACCTCAGATTTGTGGTACAGGATTGTCATTACCAATTTCAGACGTTGCCGTTTGGTCTCTCCACGGCACCGAGAATATTTACCAAGGTAATGGCGGAAATGATGGTGCTCCTGCGGAAGCAAGGGGTCACAATTATCCCATACTTGGACGATCTCCTCATAAAGGCGAGGTCCAGAGAGCAGTTGCTGATCAGCGTGGCACGCTCTCTGGAAGTGTTACAACAGCACGGCTGGATTCTAAATATTCCAAAGTCGCAGTTGATTCTTACGACTCGTCTGCCTTTCCTGGGCATGATTCTGGACACAGACCAGAAGAGGGTTTATCTCCCAATGGAGAAGGCTCAGGAGCTCATGACACTGTTTAGAGACCTATTAAAACCAAAACAGGTGTCTGTGCATCACTGCACGCAAGTCCTGGGAAAGATGGTGGCATCATACGAGGCCATTCCCTTCGGCAGGTTCCATGCGAGGACCTTTCAATGGGATTTGTTGGACAAGTGGTCCGGATCACATCTTCAGATGCATCGGTTGATCACCCTATCCCCCAGGGCCAGGGTGTCTCTCCTGTGGTGGCTGCAGAGTGCTCACCTTCTCGAAGGTCGCAGATTCGGCATTCAGGACTGGGTCCTGGTGACCACGGATGCAAGCCTCCGAGGGTGGGGGGCAGTCACACAGGGAAGAAATTTCCAAGGGCTGTGGTCAAGTCAGGAGACTTGCCTTCACATCAACATTCTGGAATTAAGGGCCATATACAACGCCCTACGTCAAGCGGAGTCCCTGCTTCGCGACCAACCGGTTCTGATTCAGTCAGACAACATCACCGCAGTGGCTCATGTAAACCGCCAAGGCGGCACATGGAGCAGGGTGGCGATGGTAGAAGCCACCAGAATTCTTCGCTGGGCGGAGAATCACGTAAGCGCACTGTCAGCAGTGTTCATTCCGGGAGTGGACAACTGGGAAGCAGACTTCCTCAGCAGGCACGACCTCCACCCGGGAGAGTGGGGACTTCATCAAGAAGTCTTCACGCAGATTGCAAGTCGGTGGGAACTGCCACAGGTGGACATGATGGCATCCCGCCTCAACAAAAAGCTACAGAGATATTGCGCCAGGTCAAGGGATCCTCAGGCGATAGCTGTGGACGCACTGGTGACACCGTGGGTGTTCCAGTCATTCTCTGTATTTCCTCCTCTTCCTCTCATACCCAAGGTACTGAGAATCATAAGAAAAAGAGGATTGAGAACAATACTCATTGTTCCGGATTGGCCAAGAAGGACTTGGTATCAAGATCTGCAAGAAATGCTCACAGAGGACCCGTGGCCTCTGCCTCTAGGACAGGACTTGTTGCAACAGGGGCCCTGTCTGTTCCAAGACTTACTGCGGCTGCGTTTGACGGCATGGCGGTTGAACGCCGGATCCTAGCAGAAAAAGGCATTCCGGATTAAGTTATTCCTACGCTGATAAAGGCTAGGAAGGATGTGACAGCTCAACGTTATCACCGTATATGGCGAAAATATGTGGCTTGATGTGAGGCCAGGAATGCCCCTACGGAGGAATTCCAGCTGGGCCGTTTCCTTCACTTCCTACAGGCGGGAGTGACTTTGGGCCTTAAATTGGGTTCCATTAAGGTTCAGATTTCGGCCTTATCCATTTTCTTTCAAAAAGAACTGGCTTCTCTGCCTGAAGTTCAGACGTTTGTAAAGGGAGTGCTGCATATTCAGCCCCCTTTTGTGCCTCCAGTGGCACCTTGGGATCTTAACGTGGTGTTGAGTTTCCTGAAATCACACTGGGTTGAACCACTCAAAACCGTGGAATTGAAATATCTCACGGGGAAGGTGGTCATGCTATTAGCCTTGGCTTCGGCTAGGCGAGTGTCAGTATTGGCGGCTTTGTCACATAAAAGCCCTTATCTGGTTTTCCATGCGGATAGAGCAGAATTGCGGACCCACCCACAATTTCTGCCGAAAGTGGTTTCATCCTTTCATATAAACCAACCTATTGTGGTGCCTGTGGCTACTACTGACTTGGAGGATTCCGAGTCACTGGATGTGGTCAGGGCTTTGAAGGTTTATGTAGCCAGAACGGCTAAGGTCAGGAAAACAGAATCTTTGTTTATCCTGTATGCTTCCAACAAGCTTGGGGCGCCTGCTTCAAAGCAAACTATTGCTCGCTGGATCTGTAACACGATTCAGCAGGCTCATTCTGCGGCAGGGTTGCCGCTGCCTAAATCAGTTAAGGCCCATTCCACAAGGAAGGTGGGCTCTTCTTGGACGGCTGCCCGAGGGGTCTCGGCATTACAGCTTTGCCGAGCGGCTACTTGGTCAGGTTCAAACACCTTTGCAAAGTTCTACAAGTTTGATACCCTGGCTGAGGAGGACCTTGTGTTTGCTCAATCGGTGCTGCAGAGTCATCAGCACTCTCCCGCCCGTTTGGGAGCTTTGGTATAATCCCCATGGTCCTTACGGAGTCCCCAGCATCCACTAGGATGTTAGAGAAAATAAGATTTTACTTACCGGTAAATCTATTTCTCGTAGTCCGTAGTGGATGCTGGGCGCCCGTCCCAAGTGCGGACTTCTTCTGCAATGCTTGTATATAGTTATTGCTTAAATAAGGGTTATGTATAGTTGCATCAGGGTTGATCTGATGCTCTGTTGTTGTTCATACTGTTAACTGGGTAAAGTTATCACAAGTTATACGGTGTGATTGGTGTGGCTGGTATGAGTCTTACCCTGGATTCCCAAAATCCTTTCCTTGTACTGTCAGCTCTTCCGGGCACAGTTTCTCTAACTGAGGTCTGGAGGAGGGACATAGAGGGAGGAGCCAGAGCACACCAGAATCCAAATTCTTTCTTAAAGTGCCCATGTCTCCTGCGGAACCCGTCTATTCCCCATGGTCCTTACGGAGTCACCAGCATCCACTGCGGACTACGAGAAATAGATTTACCGGTAAGTAAAATCTTATTTTTTGGGTCATCTACTGTAATAGTACCTTCACATTCAATAGAAACATGCACACAGAATTGACATAAATTAGGGCAAAGCTTCATGAGCGTCTAATTCCGCTATCTAAAATATACCCGTAGACATATCAATAAATATAAAAATACAGTAGTGTATACAGACGCAACTACAGTAAGTGTTTGAGCAATACTGTACTGTAGGACATTGATGTTAGAGAATCTGTGCTGTACTTTATGAGAAGGGACACAAGAGCTCGTGTCTGCACTTTTTATCAGCTCATCATTTACTTACTGCACTACTTTCGACAGAACCTAGACATTCCCGGTACCTACGCGAGGGTCCTGTTTGTCGATTTCAGCTCGGCCTTCAATACAATCAATAGTTCAGGGGCCCCTCAGGGCTGTGTCATCTCATCCCTGCTCTTCTCTCTGTACACAAATGACTGCATCTCAGAGGCGCAATCAGTAAAGATCCTCAAATTCGCCGATGACACCACAGTCATTGGCCTCATTAAGGACAGGGACGAATCGGCCTATAGACTGGAAGTAGACCGGTTGGCCCAGTGGTGCAGCCACAACAACCTTGAGCCCAACCCCCTCAAAACTGTTTAGATGATAGTGGACTTCAGGAAGAAGTCAGCTAGTGCACCTCCGCTAACGTTTGCTGACAGCTAGTGGACTCCTTCAAGTTTCTAGGGACCACAATCTCCCGGGACCTTATATGGGGGTCCAACGCTGACGCCACTGTCGGGAAAGCGCAGCCGAGGTTGTTCTTACTCAGGCAACTAAGGTAGTTCATTATCCCACTGAAGCTTCTGCTCCTCTTCTACTCTGCGATTGTGGCGTTGGTACTGTGCTCCTTGATACTGGTATGATACAGCTCCGCCAGTGCGAGGGACAGATGCAGGCTCCAAAAGGTGGTCAGAACCATAGAGAAGGGGCCGACCTTCCTTCAGTCCAGGACCTGTACCTGTCCAGAGCTAAAAAGTGGGCAACAAAGATAGTAAAGGACCAGCTACACCCAAGCCACAGCATGTTTAACTTGCTTCCTTCAGGCAGGCGTTACAGGGCCGTTCCCGCCAGGTCCACCAGAAGCCTCAAAAGTTTCTTTCCCCAATCGGTCCGCCTGCTGAACTCCTGAACATTGACTAAACGTACATGTAACTCACTTGTGTCCCTACGGTATTCCTATCTGCATGACTTTACGTCCCCCCCCCCCCCCCACACACACACACACACACACACACACCTGCTTATCTGTTACCTACTCTGCTGTTGTATAGCAAACCAAAGACAAATTCACAAGTATACCTGGCAAATAAAGCGCATTCTGATTTTACTGTATACATCAGTACTGTGTTGTCAGTTTATTGTAACCTGACCTCCCTGTTTGTGAAATGAGCAGGGGGAAGCGGGATGGGGGTGGGGGAAGGTGTTGGCTAAATATAGTGTTATGCAGAAAATATTCATTCTCTCGTCTGCTGAAGCTTCCAATGTGGGCGTCCAAGTCCGTGCTACTGTACAGTATTTGTGCAAAGCAGTCCTGACTCTTAAGCAACCCCCTCCTAGCACCCCTTGCAGTAGAGAACACATCCTGTGTACCAGCAAGCTTCTTGCTGTACTGTACAGTATCTCAATGTCTGCTAATACTCAGAAGTGTGAGGTGAAAATGTATTATTATTAGTAATACAGTAGGTACTGTACAAAGAAACATAGATTTTGACGGAAGATGCTGTAAGAACCACTTGGACCATCTAGTCTTCAGTTAGAGAAAAGACTTTGGACAAGGTTACTCTAAATTGCATTTGGAATTTAATGCATACAGTAGAGATCTGTCCACACTGTACTGTACATACAGTACTGTACAGTATTTACTTTCTCCTGCCATGTACAGTATGGCACGGCTTGAAATCTCAGACTATAAGATTTACAGTACAGTAGCCATGCTTTGTGATTTTTCGAAAGTTGCTGCTTTAATATGGTACTTTATAGATATTCTACGGTATTATGGCAAACAAAATTGTTGGCTGTACAGTAGGCTGGTCTATAAATATACTGTACAGTAAGTCAGTTTCCAAAGAAACACTGTTCAATACTGTACATCAGGAATGGGAAACCCTCAGTCCTTCAGCTGTTGTTGAACTAAACATCCCAGCATGCCCTGCAACAGTTTTAGCATGGCCAAATAGCAAAACTAGCAAGGCATGCTGGTATGTGTAGTTCGTTCAACAACAGCTTAAGGACCAAAGGTTCAGTGTACAGTGTGAAGTAAAAAAAATTAAATAAATGGTTCAGTAAAGAAAATGCTCCATATACAGTACTGTACAGTCTTTTCCACAGAAAATGTGTATTCGAGGTACTGTATACACTAAATGTACAGTAAATGATTTATTTATTTTTTATTGCAAACACGCGTGCATCCCAGACGCAAATTTACTGTACAGTACAGCAGACAGCTTATGGTGACAGGACTCACTGTATCCCCACCCATAGTCGTGGTGTGTTTTAGATAGCGTAATGAAACGCTCCTGCAGTATTGCCCTGATTCATGTAAAACCTGTGTGCATACAGTATTTCTGTTGAATGTAAAGTTACAGTACTGTATATTACAATAGAAAAAAAAATAGTGTCGGAAAAAAAGGCATGTGCACACCTCATGACAGATACACAAGCTCATGTATCTGTATGTATGTACAGTAAGTAGTGATCCATTGTCATTGGTTTTAGATTATGTCCTAATGTCAACGGGACTTGGCTGCTCACGTACTGTTCTGTACTGTACTGTACTGTATCCCTGACTTCAATGGACCATACTGTACTGTAGCTTAAACTTCTTGTTTTGCGTCTGTATACACTATATTCATTGATCATTCTCTGAGACCTCATTGCCCCTGTGTATTTTAGCTAGGAGATTCAGACACTCCTTCAGCATTGCCCTGTAGCCTGCAAAACCTATGCCGTCGCTCGCTCCATGTCTGAGGGCTGCCGCTGTATATTTTACAGTAGATATGCTCCTGCAGCTTTGCCCTGCTTTATGTAAAACTTGTGTGCACACTTCTATTGAATGTGAAGGTATAGTACAATAGATACAAATATAAAAAATGTATACAGTGTAATTCGCACTTTAGGAATCGCACCCGGGACTCTAAGCATGGGAAGCAGCACGCCGCATGACAGATGCATAAGCCCATTGGTTTTGATTATGCCATAATTGCTACGGAATTTGGACCCTAACATATCCCTAACAGCAATAGACCACACTGTACCTGTAACACGTTCATTTGCATCTGTATACACTATTGTTTTTATTTGTTGATTTGTCTGCGGGACTTGGACGCTCACATATTCCTAACTTCAATGGACTATACTGTGGCTTTATCACGTTCGTTTTGCGTCTGTATATACTGTACTACTGTATTTGCGTCTGTACACTAATATCCTGTATGACATACTGTAGCATATTGTAGCATAATGAGACGCACCAGTAAAGTAGTTCTTACGCTTCAGGTCGGTATTGTATTTTAATGGAGACCACACGCATGCGCAATGTTGATTTTAAAAAACGACATCTGGTGGTTGATTGCAGGTATTATACTTAAAGGTAACGCCAAATGCTCTGTGCACCTCCCTACGACTAGGCAAGCTTCCTTGCGCCCAGGCACGCTGCGTATGCCCGATCTCGACTAACGCCTCAGCCAGCAAAGATAACGGAGGCTCCATCTGTATATAATATAATATTTTGCATATGATAGGGTACATAGTCATGTGCTTGCTGTCTTTCTATGCAGGGTCCACGTGGACAGCAACGTTTGATTCCACACCTACAGATGCCTCATCCTCCGTACCCGTTACCTCAGCAGATACTGGGTCCTCAGTATGGGATGGCACTGTGACTATTAACAATTGTGAAGAAGGATGGGCTGTCTTTACGGATTCCCCTAAACAGATGAGGTTGGCACATCTATTTTATCTATTGAGTTTATTTCATATTTAGTAATTTTGAGGTGAGCTTATAAAAAAAAAAAAAAGAAGTACGTAACTAACACCTCCTGTATATGTCCTCATTCAGACGCAGTCATTGCATGCCTGTGCCAACTAGCATACTAGCATAGTTGAAGGCACTGTGGAGACACAAAATGTGGCAGGTTGTCACACATACTTGACCAAAGTCTAATCTAATGAGACTTGGGTCAGCACTGTGGTGTCAGTGGTAGCTAGCCTAATCTGTTTAGCAGCAAGCCACCACGCTTCCTGGCCATCCCTGGAAGCTACTGGCAGCACAGCACTGGGTCATTTATTTATTTTTTCTAAAAGCTTTTCATCTTACTAATTGTCACACATTTTAGGAGACAACTTTTATATTAGTCATACTCTTATGAGATAGTAACCCTTCTAATTGGGAAGATTACGTGATTACAAGGAGGTAGAAACTTGATACAAAACTTACATTTGACCAAATTGTGAGAACAAAGAATAACAAGTATGCCTGTGTACTCTGTTGTTTCTAGCTACTAATAGTAGGATTTATATCCAGTACCTTTTCATGCGTCATGAATTACACTGTTCAACAAAATGTAAGAAATTCTCTGCATCTGGCATGTAATATGTTTTCACCTAATTTAGGGATTCTGAATTCAGTTTAAAAAAACCTCAGATTTTCTGTCATGTCACATTTATTAGATACACAAATAACAAAGCGATAATGGCTATAGTTGAAAAAAAAATTCAATTAATCTCTAGAATTGAAATATTCTCATCGTATCTGTTTATAAAATTATAATAAAACGACAGAAATACTTAAAAATTGCAGAAACTAAATTACAGAAACTCTTAACAATCCGTATTAGCTGTAATGTAATTGTTAATAAAAAATAAAATGTAAAGTCACTTTATTTTATGGAAATAGGATGTTGATGCTTTCAGTTTAATTGTCTCATTGGTCTTTCTAAAAAGGTTCCAGCAGTAGTCCCCCTTCATTGCAGGGTCCCAGCATCCTTGATAACGATGATTCATTGTCAGAATGTCTTGGTGAAAACGTTCCCCCTGGTCATCACTTACACTGCCAGGTTGTCAGAGAAAAAGTCTAGATGGGAATGTAAACCGTGAATTTAAAAGTGACGTTCTACACCCCGTATTCTTGTAGTTGTCCTGTAGTTCAACACACAGCAGCCTTGAAGGAAGACCAAGCATCAGACTCCATTTCTGTCAATTTAGCATTCAATATTTAATTTGTGAATAGTTTCCTTATTTGGGAGCCAACAAATACGCCTTCTTATAACTTTTATTAATTTCGGAATCTTTTCCTTCAGAAAACTAAAATCCTGGATTTCTTTATCCAGAGCAGAGCCGGATTAAGGCTATGGGGGGCCCGGGGTGCTTCAAACAAGGGGGCCCCTAACAGAGAGGCAGGGAGATAAACATATATATATATATATATATGGGATGTATTTATGCGACCGGCGATCGGGGGGACCGCCGCTTACAAAACCAACGGCTACATTTCGCTCCCTTCACAATTCCTAGAGTCGGTATGTCGACTAGAAGGGACTATTCCCACTCATATTCCCATAGAGTGGGAATAGAACCTGTGACGAGCTTGCCACTTAGCCCGCCGGGCATTTAAATGCTGAGATCCCACCTTCGGTATGGTGACCGGCGGTCACACAATACCAACATATATATATATATATATATACATATATATACACATATAAAATATATATATATATATCAAAGGCATGGTGTCTGGCTTTCCCCGTGCATGAACAATGCTGCAGCGGTTGCCCACCGGGTGTTGCGCTGGGTGGCCGCACAAATAAATCCACAATTGTCCCAATGGTGCAGCACTCCTGGCGTCTAAGTAATACCACTGTTTTAGGCATAAGTTTGGCAACGTTTCAATGACCTTTATTAGTGTGGCACTTTCATCAATAGTGGTATTACTTAGACACCAGGAGTGCTGCACCATTGGGACACTATGTACATACATACACCTGCATATACAGTATATGTTTACACATGCACACACATATATATATATATATATATATATATATATATAAACACACACGCGCGCGCGCACACACACACACACATATATATATATATATATATATATATATATATATATATATATATACACACACACACACACACATTTACACCTATATATAGACACATACACCTATATATAGACACAGACACATATATATATATATATATATATATATATATATATACACACTTTACCCATACACACATAATTACACACACACACACAACACAAAGCAAAAAATTTCAATTTAACACAGCAGCAGGTAAATAAAAAAACAACAACACACAATACCCCCAGCTTACTTTTTGATCTGCTGCTGCCAGGATCTACAGCTCGCTCCCCCACGCAACCCCTCTGGCTCCACACATCTTCCGTGCAGCCTGCGCGCCCAGCCAGTGACTGAGCCGCAGGCTGCTACTACTTCTCACCCATTGGACAGCTGAGCCGTCGCTCAGCTGTCCCTTACTTCAGGAAGCGCCGGCGCCAGCGCTGTTAGGTTGCCACGGCAACCGACGGGGAGACGCGCGGGGTCCGGGAGGTCAGTGCTGCGGGTCGGATCGCTAACAGAGATCCGATCTGTGGCTGGCGGCGGGGGGGGGCCCTTTCAGAAAGGGGGGCCCGGGGTACATACCCCCTGGGCCCCCCCCTTAATCCGGCTCTGATCCAGAGTTTCCTCGAAATTCTTCATTAGGCCCATCTTAATGTGAAGCAGAGGTAATATTTTATTATGCGGTTTTCTAGCTATCAACACCGGTTTCTCGCTGGCAACTTCTTTGTGATATAGTGATTTTTAGTGTCTCTGCTGTCCCTTAACACAGACAACAGCAGTACTTTGTGAATCCATTTTGCAATCCTAATTGCAGTGCAACTACCTATAAGTGACAAAAAATGTAGTACACATTATGGCGTAAAGCTGGGTACACACGTGTCCAATCCTCGGCAGATCAGTCTGTTTATACTATCTTACTGCACACTTGCTCACACATTCTGCATCCAATCCATGCCTACACACTTGTCCAATTTTTCAGCAGACATCCAATCTGCGTCTGCTGAAACAATCTGCTGAAAAAATACATATGCCTGGGATTTATTAATGATGATGGTGTAATGGTTAGCATTACTGCATCACAGCACTATTGATTCCCACCATGGCCCTAACTGTGTAGAGTTTGTATGTTCTCACCGTGCTTGTGTGGGTTTTTTCCGGGTACTCCAGCTTCTTCCCACAATTCAAAAGTATACTTGTAAGTTAATTGACTTCAAACAAAAATGAACCATAGTATGTAAGTGTGTGTACAGTATGTACAATGGGCAGACTAGATGGGCCAAGTGGTTCTTATCTGCCATTAAATTATATGTAACTTGGTGGGAATTATTAATAACAATGGTGAACGGGGGAGGTTGATGATATTAACTAATGTGAACAATGTTTCCCATATAAAATAAATAAATAGTGGAGTCGCCCCAAAAACTCAATAATCGTCCCTGTACCCCTCAACCTGATCTGATAATGGAAATTAGCGGGATAAACCAGTATGTGGTTCCCCCTATTTTCTGAAACCCAGCACCAGGCTGGACCACCAGGGGTGATAATGCCATAGCAGGATGACACTCAGTTTGGGGTTCTCTTACTATCACATTTACCAGCCCCAAAACTGGTCAGTCCAGAATACCTCTTAAAGGAAGTGGGACCCCCCAAAATAAAATGGCCTCCCCCTGTCAAGATAATGCCCCGCACCCCTGGTGGTAATAGGTGCGGGGTACAAGGTATGTTAATTTTGTTCTTTACAGGTGGCGTACATGCAGGCATTTGAAGAATCACACTTCCTGGCATGACTGGACATTTAAGGGCCCGCTGGCTCTTTTGCTGGCCACCACCTCCCCAGGGCTTGCAGCACATGCAATGTCCTCGTCTTTCATCTTCACCTGGGGGTTGGCAACCTGTAAGCTCTTTTGCATGGCTGCTGTCTTCATCTGGAGGCCGGTGGTCCTGTAAGCAATTTTGCATGGCCGCCACCTGCCAGGAATTCATCTGGTCTCTTTTATCTTCAGGAGCTATCCCTTGCACCTCCTCCGCCATCGTACTGACACACACTTCTTTGCGTTAACTAATAGTAGGCGGCACAAGGGGGTGGCACCATTTACAAAATTCAAGATAGCTGCGGTGAGCCAATCGCAGCTTTGCGCAGCCACCTTGACGTTTTAAAATTATGCGATTTTTAAAACTGGAAACGTAAGCCATAGCATGCTGACTGCCGAACTCTGCACTGATTGTTGTCGGGAACTGGATCTTACACAGCATCAGCGGACGTGCCGGGATCCTTCCGGATCCCACCATGCTGACGGTGTGCAGGGCTGCTGGGACCAGAGTTTGGTCACCTGTTCTGTTCTCACACTCTTAAGTACTAAACACTACTAATCAGAATTATTATAATCTATGTGGAACTACAAGTCTCAGCATGGCAGTACCTCTCATGTTTAGAATTAGGGTGTGCTATCCAGTCCCCTCCCCACACACACACTCACACACTCTCACACACACACACACACACACACACACACACACACACACTATATATTGGTCGGCAGTAGGGACTACAGGTTTTAAAGCATGTTTCTCTAACGTCCTAAGTGGATGCTGGGGACTCCGTAAGGACCATGGGGAATAGCGGCTCCGCAGGAGACTGGGCACATCTAAAGAAAGCTTTAGGACTATTTGGTGTGCACTGGCTCCTCCCCCTATGACCCTCCTTCAAGCCTCAGTTAGATCTTTGTGCCCGAACGAGAAGGGTGCACACTAGGGGCTCTCCTGAGCTTCTTAGTGAAAGTTTTAGTTTAGGTTTTTTATTTTCAGTGAGACCTGCTGGCAACAGGCTCACTGCATCGAGGGACTAAGGGGAGAAGAAGCGAACTCACCTGCGTGCAGAGTGGATTGGGCTTCTTAGGCTACTGGACATTAGCTCCAGAGGGACGATCACAGGCCCAGCTTGGATGGGTCCCAGAGCCGCGCCGCCGGCCCCCTTACAGAGCCAGAAGGCAGAAGAGGTCCGGAAAATCGGCGGCAGAAGACGTCCTGTCTTCAACAAGGTAGCGCACAGCACTGCAGCTGTGCGCCATTGCTCTCAGCACACTTCACACTCCGGTCACTGAGGGTGCAGGGCGCTGGGGGGGGGGCGCCCTGAGACGCAATAAAAACACCTTGGATGGCAAAAAAAATGCATCACATATAGCTCCTGGGGTATATGGATGCATTTAACCCCTGCCAGAATACATAGAAAAACGGGAGATAAGGCCGCCGATAAGGGGGCGGAGCCTATCTCCTCAGCACACTGGCGCCATTTTCCCTCACAGCTCCGTTGGAGGGAAGCTCCCTGGCTCTCCCCTGCAGTCACTACACTACAGAAAGGGTTAAAAAAGAGAGGGGGGCACTAATTAGGCGCAGTATTAACTATACAGCAGCTATAAGGGGAAAAACACTTATATAAGGTTATCCCTGTATATATATAGCGCTCTGGTGTGTGCTGGCAAACTCTCCCTCTGTCTCCCCAAAGGGCTAGTGGGGTCCTGTCCTCTATCAGAGCATTCCCTGTGTGTGTGCTGTATGTCGGTACTTTTGTGTCGACATGTATGAGGAGAAAAATGATGTGGAGACGGAGCAGATTGCCTGTAATAGTGATGTCACCCCCTAGGGGGTCGACACCTGAGTGGATGAACTGTTGGAAGAAATTACGTGACAGTGTCAGCTCTGTATAAAAGACAGTGGTTGACATGAGACAGCCGGCTACTCAGCTTGTGCCTGTCCAGACGTCTCATAGGCCGTCAGGGGCTCTAAAGCGCCCGTTACCTCAGATGGCAGATATAGACGCCGACACGGATACTGACTCCAGTGTCGACGGTGAAGAGACAAATGTGACTTCCAGTAGGGCCACACGTTACATGATTGAGGCAATGAAAAATGTTTTACACATTTCTGATAATACGAGTACCACCAAAAAGGGGTATTATGTTCGGTGAGGAAAAACTACCTGTAGTTTTCCTGAATCTGAGAAATTAAATGAGGTGTGTGATGATGCGTGGGTTTCCCCCGATAACAACTGATAATTTCTAAAATGTTATTGGCATTATATCCTTTCCCGCCAGAGGTTAGGGTGCGTTGGGAAACACCCCCTAGGGTGGATAAAGCGCTCACACGCTTGTAAGGGCTCTACCCTCTCCTGAGATGGCCGCCCTTAAGGATCCTGCTGATAGAAAGCAGGAGGGTATCCTAAAATGTATTTACACACATACTGGTGTTATACTGCGACCAGCAATCGCCTCAGCCTGGATGTGCAGTGCTGGGTTGGCGTGGTCGGATTCCCTGACTGAAAATATTGATACCCTAGATAGGGACAGTATATTTTTGCCTATAGAGCATTTAAAAGATGCATTTCTATATATGCGTGATGCACAACGGAATATTTGCCGACTGGCATCAAGTCTAAGTGCGTTGTCCATTTCTACCAGTAGAGGGTTATGGACACGTCAGTGGTCAGATGATGCGTATTCCAAACGGCATTTGGAAGTATTGCCTTATTAAGGGGAGGAGTTATTTGGGGTCGGTCTTTCAGACCTGGTGGCCACGGCAACAGCTGGGAAATCCACGTTTGTACCCCAGGTCGCCTCTCAACATGAGTAGACGCCGTATTATCAGGCGCAGTCTTTTCGTGGACAAGCGGGCAAAAGGTTCCTCATTTCTGCCCCGTGACAGAGGGAGAGGAAAAAGGCTGCAGAAATCAGCCAGTTCCCAGGAACAGTAGTCCTCTCCCGCCTCTGCCAAGCCCTCAGTATACGCTGGGGCTTTACAAGCAGAATCAGGCACGGTGGGGGGCCCGTCTCAATGAATTTCAGCGCGCAGTGGGCTCACTCGCAAGTAGACCCCTGGATCCTTCAGGTGATATCTCAGGGGTACAAATTAGAATTCGAGACGTCTCCCCCTCGCCGTTTCCTAAAGTCGGCTTTACCGATGTCTCCTTCTGACAGGGAGACAGTTTTGGAAGCCATTCACAAGCTGTATTCCCAGCAGGTGATAATCAAGATACCCCTTCTGCAACAGGGAACGGGGTATTATTCCACATTGTTGTGGTACCGAAGCCGGACGGCTCGGTGAGACCGATTCTAAATCTAAAATCTTTGAACACTTACATACAGAGGTTCAAATTCAAGATTGAGTCACTCAGAGCAGTGATTGCGAACCTGGAAGAAGGGGACTACATGATGTCTCGGGACATCAAGGATGCTTACCTTCATGTCAAAATTTACCCTTCTCACCAAGGGTACCTCAGGTTTATGGTACAGAACTGTCACTATCAGTTCAGACGCTGCCGTATGGATGGTCCACGGCACCCCGGGTCTTTACCAAGGTAATGGCCGAAATGATGATATTCCTTCGAAGGAAGGGAATTTTAGTTATCCCTTACTTGGACAATTCCCTGATAAGGGTAAGATCCAGGGAACAGTTGGAGGTCGGTGTAGCACTATCTCAGGTAGTGTTGCGGCAGCACGATTGGATTCTCAATATTCCAAAATCGCAGCTGGTTCCGACGACTCGTCTTCTGTTCCTAGGGATGATCCTGGACACAGTCCAGAAAAATGTGTTTCTCCCGGAGGAGAAAGCCAGGGAGTTATCCGAGCTAGTCAGGAACCTCCTAAAACCGAGCCAAGTCTCAGTGCATCAATGCACAAGGGTTCTGGGTAAAATGGTGGCTTCCTACGAAGCAATCCCATTCGGCAGATTCCACGCAAGAACTTTCCAGTGGGACCTGCTGGACAAATGGTCCGGGTCGCATCTTCAGATGCATCAGCGGATAACCCTGTCACCAAGGACAAGGGTGTCCCTCCTGTGGTGGTTGCAGAGTGCTCATCTTCTAGAGGGCCGCAGATTCGGCATTCAGGACTGGGTCCTGGTGACCACTGATGCCAGCCTGCGAGGCTGGGGAGCAGTCACACAGGGAAGGAATATCCAGGGCTTATGGTCAAGCCTGGAGACATCACTTCACATAAATATCCTGAAGCTAAGGGACATTTACAATGCTCTAAGCTTAGCAAGACCTCTGCTTCAAGGTCAGCCGGTGTTGATCCAGTCTGACAACATCACGGCAGTCACCCACGTAAACAGACAGGGTGGCACAAGAAGCAGGAGGGCAATGGCAGAAGCTGCAAGGATTCTTCGCTGGGCGGAAAATCATGTGATAGCACTGTCAGCAGTATTCATTCCGGGAGTGGACAACTGGGAAGCAGACTTCCTCAGCACGACCTCCACCCGGGAGAGTGGGGACTTCACCCAGAAGTCTTCCACATGATTAAAAACTCGACAGGTATTGCGCCAGGTCCAGGGACCCTCAGGCAATAGCTGTAGACGCTCTGGTAACACCGTGGGTGTACCAGTCAGGGTATGTGTTCCCTCCTCTGCCTCTCATACCCAAGGTACTGAGATTGATAAGATGGAGAGGAGTAAGCACTATATTCGTGGTTCCGGATTGGCCAAGAAGGACTTGGTAACCGGAACTTCAAGAGATGCTCACGGAGGATCCGTGGCCTCTACCTCTAAGAAGGGACCTGCTCCAGCAAGGACCCTGTCTGTTCCAAGACTTACCGCGGCTGCGTTTGACGGCGTGGCGGTTGAACGCCAGATCCTGAAGGAAAAAAGGCATTCCGGATGAAGTCATCCCTATCCTGATCAAAGCCAGGAAGGATGTAACCGCAAAAACATTATCACCGCAATTGGCGAAAATATGTTGCGTGGTGCGAGGCTAGTAAGGCCCGACGGAGGAAATTCAACTGGGTCGATTCCTACATTTCCTGCAAACAGGAGTGTCTATGGGCCTGAAATTGGGGTCCATTAAGGTTCAAATTTCGGCCCTGTCAATTTTCTTCCAAAAAGAACTAGCTTCAGTCCCTGAAGTTCAGACGTTTGTAAAAGGGGTACTGCATATACAGCCTCCTTTTGTGCCTCCAGTGGCACTTTGGGATCTCAATGTAGTTTTGGGTTCCAAAAGTCACATTGGTTTGAACCACTTAAATCTGTGGAGTTAAAATATCTCACATGGAAAGTGGTCATGCTGTTGGCCCTGGCCTGGGCCAGGCGCGTGTCAGAATTGGCGGCTTTATCCTGAAAAAGCCCTTATCTGATTTTCCATTCGGACAGGGCGGAATTGAGGACTCGTCCTCAGTTTCTCCCTAAGGTGGTTTCAGCGTTTCACCTGAACCAACCTATATTGTGGTGCCTGCGGCTACTAGGGACTTGGAGGACTCCAAGTTGCTAGACGCTGTCAGGGCCCTGAAAATATATGTTTCCAGGACGGCTGGAGTCAGGAAATCTGACTCGTTGTTTATCCTGTATGCACCCAACAAGCTGGGTGCTCCTGCTTCTAAGCAGACTATTGCTCGTTGGATTTGTAGTACAATTCAGCTTGCACATTCTGTGGCAGGCCAGCCACAGCCAAAAATCTGTAAATGCCCACTCCACAAGGAAGGTGGGCTCATCTTGGGCGGCTGCCCAAGGGGTCTCGGCTTTACAACTTTGCCGAGCAGCTACTTGGTCAGGAGCAAATACTACAAAATTGATATCCTGGCTGAGGAGGACCTGGAGTTCTCTCATTTGGTGCTGCAGAGTCATCCGCACTCTCCCGCCCGTTTGGGAGCTTTGGTATAATCCCCATGGTCCTTACGGAGTCCCCAGCATCCACTTAGGACGTTAGAGAAAATAAGAATTTACTTACCGATAATTCTATTTCTCGTAGTCCGTAGTGGATGCTGGGCGCCCATCCCAAGTGCGGATTGTCTGCAATACTGGTACATAGTTATTGTTACCAAAAAATCGGGTTATTGCTGTAGTGAGCCATCTTTTCTAGAGGCTCCTCTGTTATCATGCTGTTAACTGGGTTCAGATCACAAGTTGTACGGTGTGATTGGTGTGGCTGGTATGAGTCTTACCCGGGATTCAAAATCCTTCCTTATTGTGTACGCTCGTCCGGGCACAGTATCCTAACTGAGGCTTGGAGGAGGGTCATAGGGGGAGGAGCCAGTGCACACCAGATAGTCCTAAAGCTTTCTTTAGATGTGCCCAGTCTCCTGCGGAGCCGCTATTCCCCATGGTCCTTACGGAGTCCCCAGCATCCACTACGGACTACGAGAAATAGAATTATCGGTAAGTAAATTCTTATTTTCTCTAACGTCCTAAGGGATACTGGGATGGTAATAGTTATATAGGTGTGGTCCATTGGAGCCATGGCACATTAAAAATTCTTCAGTGTGCTGGCTCCTCCCCTCTATGCCCCTCCTGCAGACTCAGTTTAGAAAAATGTGCCCAAGGAGCCAGGTGCATTCTCTGGAGCTCCAGAGAGTTTTCTTCAAAACTTTTAGTTTGTAATTTTCAGGCAGCACTAGCTGGCACCAGTCTGCCTGCTTCGTGGGACTCAGAGGGGGACCAAACCAACCTCTTGAAGGGTTAATGGTCCGGATCTCCGCTGACAGGACATAGCTCCTGAGGTGGTGTTTCGCATTACTGCGCACTCCAACAGCATGCCGCCGCCACCCCTAACAGAGCTGAAGATGCTGGATTGGTGAGTACAGAAACCATGGTCCCGGGTTACATGGCGGCATAAGGGGTCTGCGGTGCCCACTGCATATACCCACACTGGTGCTGGCACAGAAAAGGGGTTTTAACCCCCTTTTCTCTAACGTCCTAGTGGATGCTGGGGACTCCGTAAGGACCATGGGGAATAGACAGGCTCCGCAGGAGACTGGGCACTCTAAAGAAAGATTTAGTACTACCTGGTGTGCACTGGCTCCTCCCTCTATGCCCCTCCTCCAGACCTCAGTTAGAATCTGTGCCCGGCCAGAGCTGGGTGCTTTTAGTGAGCTCTCCTGAGCTTGCTAATAAGAAAGTATTTTAGTTAGGTTTTTTATTTTCAGAGAGCTTCTGCTGGCAACAGACTCTCTGCTACGAGGGACTGAGGGGAGAGAAGCAAACCTACTAACTGCGGCTAGGTTGCGCTTCTTAGGCTACTGGACACCATTAGCTCCAGAGGGATCGAACACAGGACCTGACCTTGTCGTCCGTTCCCGGAGCCGCGCCGCCGTCCCCCTCGCAGAGCCAGAAGACGGCAGAAGCAAGAAGACATCGAAATCGGCGGCAGAAGACTCCTGTCTTCACATGAGGTAGCGCACAGCACTGCAGCTGTGCGCCATTGCGCCCACACTACCCACACACTCCGGTCACTGTAGGGCGCAGGGGGGGGCGCCCTGGGCAGCAATTAAGATACCTCTTGGCAAAAAGACACATATATACAGCTGGGCACTGTATATATGTACGAGCCCCCGCCATTTTATTACACAGACCCGGGACTGAAGCCCGCCGCTGAGGGGGCGAGACCTTCTTCCTCAGCACTAACCAGCGCCATTTTCTCTTCACAGCTCCGCTGAGAGGAAGCTCCCCAGGCTCTCCCCTGCAATATCAAGGTAGAAAAAGGGTAAAAAGAGAGGGGGGGGGCACATAAATTTAGGCGCAAAATTATCATAAACAGCAGCTACTGGGTAAACACTAAGTTACTGTGTAATCCCTGGGTTATATAGCGCTGGGGTGTGTGCTGGCATACTCTCTCTCTGTCTCCCCAAAAGGCCTTGTGGGGTCCTGTCCTCAATTAGAGCATTCCCTGTGTGTGTGCGGTGTGTCGGTACGTTTGTGTCGACATGCTTGACGAGGACGGTTACGTGGAGGCAGAACAAGTGCAAGTGACTGTGGTGTCTCAACCCGTGTCTGATTCTGCAGCTCAGAGGCCGTCAGGGTCTCAAACGCGCCCACTATCCCAGTTGGTTGACACAGATGTCGACACGGATTCTGACTCCAGTGTCGATGACGATGAGGCAAAGTTGCAGCCTAAAATGACTAAAGCCATCCGATACATGATTATAGCAATGAAGGATGTATTGCACATACCGGAGGAAAACCCTGTCCCTGACAAAAGGGTATATATGTATGGGGAGAAAAAGCAAGAGGTGACTTTTCCCCCTTCACATGAGTTAAATGAATTATGTGAAAAAGCATGGGATTCCCCCGATAAGAAAGTGCTGATTTCCAAAAGGTTGCTTACGGCGTACCCTTACCCGCCAACGGACAGGATGCGCTGGGAATCCTCCCCTAGGGTAGATAAAGCTCTGACACGCTTATCTAAAAAGGTGGCCCTGCCGTCACAGGATACGGCCGCCCTAAAGGATCCTGCAGATAGGAAGCAGGAAAGTATCCTGAAGTCTGTTTATGCACACTCAGGTACTATACTGAGGCCGGCTATTGCGTCGGCCTGGATGTGTAGTGCTGTGGCAGCATGGACAGATAATCTGTCTGAGGAAATGGATATCTTAGACAAGGATACCATTTTACTGACCCTGGGGCATATAAAAGACGCTGTCCTATATATGAGGGATGCCCAGAGGGACATTTGCCTACTGGGCTCTAGAATAAATGCAATGTCAATTTCTGCCAGAAGGGTCCTGTGGACTCGGCAATGGACAGGTGATGCCGACTCCAAAAAGCACATGGAGGTGTTACCTTACAAGGGTGAGGAATTGTTTGGGGACGGTCTCTCGGACCTAGTTTCCACAGCTACGGCTGGGAAGTCAAACTTTTTGCCATATATTCCCTCACAGCCTAAGAAAGCACCGTATTACCAAATGCAGTCCTTTCGATCACAGAGAAGCAAGAAGGTCAGAGGTGCGTCCTTTCTGGCCAGAGGCAGGGGTAGAGGAAAGAAGCTGCACAAAACAGCTAGTTCCCAGGAACAGAAGTCCTCCCCGGCTTCCACTAAATCCACCGCATGACGCTGGGGCTCCACAGGAGCCAGGAGCGGTGGGGGCGCGTCTCCGAAATTTCAGCCACCAGTGGGTTCGCTCACAGGTGGATTCCTGGGCTATACAGATTGTGTCTCAGGGATACAAGCTGGAATTCGAAGTGATGCCCCCTCACCGTTACCTCAAATCGGCCCTGCCAGCTTCCCCCATAGAAAGGGAAGTAGTGTTAGCGGCAATTCACAAGTTATATCTCCAGCAGGTGGTGGTAAAGGTTCCCCTCCTTCAACAAGGAAGAGGATACTATTCCACAATGTTTGTGGTACCGAAACCGGACGGTTCGGTCAGACCCATATTGAATTTAAAATCCCTGAACATTTATCTGAAAAGATTCAAGTTCAAAATGGAATCGCTCAGAGCGGTCATTGCAAGCCTGGAAGAGGGGGATTTTATGGTGTCTCTGGACATCAAGGATGCGTACTTGCATGTCCCCATTTATCCACCTTATCAGGAGTACCTCAGGTTTGTGGTACAGGACTGTCATTACCAATTCCAGACGTTGCCGTTTGGCCTGTCCACGGCACCGAGAATATTTACCAAGGTGATGGCGGAAATGATGGTGCTCCTTCGGAAGCAAGGGGTTACAATTATCCCATACTTGGACGATCTCCTCATAAAGGCGAGGTCCAGGGAGCGGTTGCTGATCAGCGTAGCACTCTCTCAGGAAGTGTTGCAACATCACGGCTGGATTCTGAATATTCCAAAGTCGCAGCTGATTCCTACAACGCGTCTGCCCTTCCTGGGCATGATTCTGGACACAAACCAGAAAAGGGTGTTTCTCCCGGAGGAGAAGGCTCAGGAGCTCGTGACTCTGGTCAGAGGCCTCCTAAAACCAAAACAGGTATCGGTGCATCACTGCACGCGTGTCCTGGGAAAGATGGTGGCGTCATACGAAGCCATTCCCTTCGGCAGGTTCCATGCGAGGATCTTTCAGTGGGATCTGTTGGACAAGTGGACCGGATCGCATCTTCAGATGCATCGGCTGATCACCCTGTCCCCCAGGGCCAGGGTGTCTCTTCTGTGGTGGCTGCAAAGTGCTCACCTCCTCGAGGGCCGCAGGTTCGGCATACAGGACTGGGTCCTGGTGACCACGGATGCAAGCCTCCGAGGATGGGGGGCAGTCACTCAAGGCAGAAACTTCCAGGGGCTGTGGTCAAGTCAGGAGACTTGTCTGCACATCAATATCCTGGAACTAAGGGCCGTATACAACGCCCTGAGTCAAGCGGAGCCTCTGCTTCAAAACCAGCCAGTGCTGATTCAGTCAGACAACATCACGGCAGTGGCCCATGTAAACCGCCAGGGCGGCACAAGAAGCAGGGTGGCAATGGCAGAAGCCACCAGGATTCTTCGTTGGGCGGAGAATCACGTACTAGCACTGTCAGCAGTGTTCATTCCGGGAGTGGACAACTGGGAAGCAGACTTCCTCAGCAGGCACGACCTCAAATATTGCGCCAGGTCAAGGGACCCTCAGGCGATAGCTGTGGACACACTAGCAACACCGTGGGTGTTCCAGTCGGTCTATGTGTTTCCTCCTCTTCCTCTCATACCAAGGGTGCTGAGAATTGTAAGAAAAAGAGGAGTGAGAACAATACTCATTGTTCCGGATTGGCCAAGAAGGACTTGGTACCCGGAATTGCAAGAAATGCTGACAGAGGACCCGTGGCCTCTGCCTCTCAGACAGGACCTGTTACAACAAGGGCCCTGTCTGTTCCAAGACTTAACGCGGCTGCGTTTGACGGCATGGCGGTTGAACGCCGGATCCTAGCGGAAAAAGGCAATCCGGATGAAGTTATTCCTACGCTGATAAAGGCTAGGAAGGATGTGACAGCAAAGCATTATCACCGTATATGGCGAAAATATGTTGCTTGGTGTTAGGCCAGGAAGGCCCCTACAGAGAAATTCCAGCTGGGTCGATTCCTGCACTTCCTACAGTCAGAAGTGACTATGGGCCTGAAATTAGGGTCCATAAAGGTCCAGATTTCGGCCCTCTCCATTTTCTTCCAAAAAGAACTGGCTTCACTGCCTGAGGTTCAGACGTTTGTTAAGGGAGTGCTGCATATTCAGCCCCCTTTTGTGCCACCAGTGGCACCTTGGGATCTTAACGTGGTGTTGAGTTTCCTGAAATCCCACTGGTGTGAGCCACTTAAGACCGTGGAGCTAAAGTATCTCACGTGGAAAGTGGTCATGCTGTTGGCCTTAGCTTCGGCTAGGCGTGTGTCAGATTTGGCGGCTTTGTCATGTAAAAGCCCCTATCTGGTTTTCCATATGGATAGGGCAGAATTGCGGACTCGTCCGCAATTTCTGCCAAAGGTGGTGTCATCCTTTCATTTAAACCAACCTATTGTGGTGCCGGCGGCTACTGGTGACTTGGAGGATTCCAAGTTGCTTGACGTAGTCCGGGCTTTGAAGATTTATGTGACCAGAATGGCTGGAGTCAGGAAGACTGACTCGCTGTTTGTCCTGTATGCATCCAAACGATTCAGCAGGCTCATTCTGCGGCTGGGTTGCCGCATCCAAAATCAGTGAAAGCCCATTCCACGAGAAAGGTGGGCTCTTCTTGGACGGCTGCCCGAGGGGTCTCGGCATTACAGCTTTGCTGAGCTGCTACTTGGTCGGGTTCAAACACATTTGCAAAGTTCTACAAGTTTGATACCCTGGCTGAGGAGGACCTTGAGTTTGCCCATTCGGTGCTGCAGAGTCATCCGCACTCTCCCGCCCGTTTGGGAGCTTTGGTATAATCCCCATGGTCCTTACGGAGTTCCTAGCATCCACTAGGACGTTAGAGAAAATAAGATTTTACTCACCGGTAAATCTATTTCTCGTAGTCCGTAGTGGATGCTGGGCGCCCGTCCCAAGTGCGGACTTTCTGCAATACGTGTATATAGTTATTGCTTAACAAAGGGTTATGGTTATGTAGCATCAGTTGAGTGATGCTTGTTTGTTGTTCATACTGTTAACTGGGTAAGTTTATCACGAGTTATACGGTGTGATTGGTGTGGCTGGTATGAGTCTTAACCCTGGTTTCCAAAATCCTTTCCTTGTAATGTCAGCTCTTCCGGGCACAGTTTCCTTAACTGAGGTCTGGAGGAGGGGCATAGAGGGAGGAGCCAGTGCACACCAGGTAGTACTAAATCTTTCTTTAGAGTGCCCAGTCTCCTGCGGAGCCCGTCTATTCCCCATGGTCCTTACGGAGTCCCCAGCATCCACTACGGACTACGAGAAATAGATTTACTGGTCAGTAAAATCTTATTTTCTGTAAAATTGGAGTAATTGCCAGTATAATCTATGCAGGGACTGCGCGCCATTGAGGGGGTGGGGCTTCCCAGAGAGCGGAACCAGCAGCTCAGGGGCTCCATTTCCTGCTGCATCATACTACAGGCTGCATGCAGGGAAGCGCTGCACCCCCAAGGACCCTCAAAAAACATATACTCGTATCTGGGGGTTTTATAGAGAGTGGGAAGCAAAAACATATATATATATATATATCAGGAAAAAGACGTGGCACTCAAGGCATATAAAGCTTGACGACAGTGGGGTGTCCACTGAAACGTTGTTAACCACATCTGTGTGTGCAACTTTTGTGTTATGCCTTGAGTGCCACGTCTTTTTCCTGGTTTATTCAAGACGTTCTACGGGGGCACTGGCGTTTTGTGAACATGCTGCATGGAGTGCCTTACCTCTCTCGGTTATATATATATATATATATATATATATATATATATATATGTGTGTGTGTATATATATATATACACTAATTACCTTATTAAGGCTCTAGTTTTCTGCCCAGCAAAGCACTGCTTTCGCTGATAGAGGCAGCGGTGTGCTGGTTCTCTCCCTCTCTTGTTTCTCTCCATCCAGGTTGTACATTAGGTTACTGTGTATATTTCACTACTCCTGTGTGTGCTCTGCTGTATGAACATGTCTGCCAAGAAAGTTATTTGTCAGTCTTGTAACACAAAGTTTTCCCCCACTCCAGGCGGGTCTCTGCTGTGTATTCAGTGCAATCTCCCTTCACAGGGAGGCAGCACACAAGAGCCAGAATGGCTGGATTCAATAAAAGGAATGATGTCTAACATATCCTCTGAACTGGCTACTGCCAGGCACGAAAGACAATCTATGGTTGATTTTCTGACTCGTACTTCTGATCTCAGACCTGCCTCTCAGCCCTTTCTGCTGGTTTCTCAGAAACGTACACTGCCCATGTGCTCCAGTCTGACTCTGATAATGAGATGCCAGAATTCGAGGAAGTGGAAGTTGAGGTGGTTAAAGGAGACTATACTCTGTCTCAGGGTGTGGAAGCCCTTATATATTCTATTAGGGAGGTCCTGAATATCCCTGATAAAGAGGCAGAACCTGAAGAGGAGTCATTTTTAATATAAACAAAAATCTACTGCCACCTTTCTTGTCTCTATGGAGTTAAACACACTCTTTAAAGAGGCGTGGGTTAATCCTAACAAGACATTTTAAACTCCTTCCCTTTCCCACTGAGGATAGGAAATCCTTCACCTGTGGATACCTCAGTGTCCAGGTTGTCACGTAAGATTGTGCTGCCTGTACCTGGTTCTCTATCTCCTTAAAAGACCCTGCTGATCGTAAGACTGAGCCTACGCTCAAATACATTTACACTGCAGTGGGTATAGCACAGAGACCCACCATTGTTTGTGGTTGGATCACAAGGGCCATTGTTAAATTGTCTGGTAACATAATAGAGGTTTTTGATACCTTGCCTCAGAATGAGCTGCTAACACTCCTGCAACATATTCAAGATTCGGTTAACTTCATGAGTGAGGCATTTAAGGAGATTGGCATTATCAACTCACTGCTATGGCTCTGTCGGCGCGCAGGGCTCTGTCTCTGCGACAGTGGACGGCGGACACCAATTTCAAAAAGGGTGTTGAAAAACCTTCCTTTCACGGGAGAGGCTTTGTTTGGTGAGGAACTGAACAAGTGGATTTCACAAGCAGCTGCCGTCAGCGGCTCCTCCAGCCAGATGTGCCTATGCCGGCCCTTCTCACCAGTCCTTTCGTGTGGCCAGATTTAGAGGCAGAGGTGCTTCCAACGCAGCTCGAGGAAACCGAGATAGAGCACGTCGGCCAGCGGCCGCTGGTTCCCTGGAACAGAGTTCAGGCTCTGCCTCTACCAAGCCCTCCGCTTGACGGTTGGCCCCGGCCTCAAGGGGAAGTTCAGGTGGGTGCTTGCCTCAAATATTTCAGCCATGTTTGGGTGGAATCCTGCTAGGAGTCTTGGGTGAGAGACCTTGTCTACCAAGGATACTGGTTGGAGTTTCAACAGCTCCCTCCTCAGATTCTTCAGGTCAGGCTTACCAGCTTCACCTGTGTCTAAGGTTGGGTGTGGTTTATCAAATCGACAGTATCTAGGTCGACAGTCACTAGGTCGACAGTCACTAGGTCGACATGGATGGAAGGTCGACAGGGTTTCTAGGTCGACATGTGCTAGGTCGACAGGTCTAAAGGTCGACATGAGAATTTTTTTATTTTATTTTTTGTGTCGTTTTCTTCGTAGAGTGACCGGGATCCCAAATTAGTGCACCGCGTCCCCTCGCATGGCTCGCCATGCTTCGGGCATGGTGCCTTCGCTCCGCTACCGCTTCGCTCGGCACAGATTACCGTTCCACTCGTAGTCCACGTGGATCGTTAAGTATGAAAAAATAAAAAAAATAAAAATGTGAAAAACTCATGTCGACCTTTAGACCTGTCGACCTAGCACCCCTGTAGACAGTCCATCCATGTCGACCTAGTGACTGTCGACCTATAGTGGTCGACCTAAACATTGTCGACCTAGATACTGTCGATCTTCAGACCGGATCCCTCCAAGGTTACCTTGCTAGAAGCCATCCAACGACTGTTGCCAATGCAGGTCATTGTTCCAGTTCCCCTTCTACTCAGAAACGAGGACTTTTATTCCAGCCTGTTCATGGTACCGAAGCTGGAAGGCTCGGCTCAGCCAATCTTGAACCTCATATCGCTGAACCCATACCTAATGATATTCATGTTCAAGATGGAATTTCTCAGCAGTGATTTCAGGCCTGGAAGAGGGGGAGTTCCTGGTATCCCTGGATATCAAGGATGCGTACCTTCACATCCCAATATGGCCGCCTCATCAGGCTTATCTCAGGTTTGCACTAAAGGAAGATCACTTCCAGTTCCGGGCCCTACCCTTTGGCCTATCCACGGCTCCACGGGTGTTCACAAAGCTGATGGCAGAGATGATGCTACAACTCTGCGTAAGGGGTGTGAACATCGTTCCATACTTGGACAATCTCCTCATAAAGGCTGTGTCCGAAGCTTGGTTGTTAGAAAGCATCGCCCTGACTACACGGCTTCTGACGGATCACGGGTGGATTCTCAATCTGCAGAAATCATACCTGGTACCATCACAGAGACTGCAGTTCTTGGGGATGATCCTGGACACGGTGTCTCAGAAGGTGTTCCTTCCTATGAACAAGGCCTTGACAATTCAAACAATGGTGCGCTTTGTTCCGAAACCTCCGAAAATCTCGGTGCATCTCTGCATCCGGTTGTAGGGCAAGATGGTAACCTCATACGAGGCAATCCAGTACGGAAGATTCTATGCCTGTACTTTCCAGCTGGATCTGCTGAACAAATGGTCCGGCTCACACCTGCACTTGCACCAGAGGATATCACTGTCACCAAAAGCAAGGATTTCCCTGTTATGGTGGTTACAGAACCCCCACCTGGTAGAGGGTCGACACTTCGGAACTCAGGCTTGGATTCTATTGACAACGGATGTGAGCCTCTGCTATTGAGGTGCTGTCACCCAGGGGGCTAAGTTTCAGGGAAGGTGGTCGCCTCAAGAGACCTCTCTTCCGATAAACATTCTGGAACTCAGGGCGATTTACAATGCCCTTCTACATGCTACTTCTCTCCTCCAACATCAGGCCATACAGGTCCAGTCAGACAACTCCACGGCAGTGGCATATATAAACAAAGAGGAACAAAAAGCAGAGCCGCAATGCGAGAGGTGTCCAGGATACTCCTCTGGGCGGAACGCAACACCAGGGCCATGTCGGCCATCTTCATTCCAGGAGTGGACAACTGGGAAGCAGACTTCCTCAGCAGGCACGACCTACACCCGGGGGAGTGAGGCCTTCAGCCGCAGGTGTTTCAGCTGTTGGTACAACAGTGGAGCTGCCCGCTGATTGCCATGATGGCTTCTCGACTCAACAAGAAGCTGCGTCTGTCATGCTCCAGGACAAGGGATCCGCAGGCTGCAGCGGTGGATGCTCTGACGGCGCCGTGGATTTACCAGTTCATCTATCTGTTCCCTCCAATTCCTCTCATTCCCAGGGTCTTAAAGAGACTAAAAGGGAAAATGTTCAGGCAGTTCTGATTGCCCCAGATTTGCCTCGCCGGCCTGGTATGCGGACCTCCGGGCCATGTCCCTCAAAGAGCCCTGGCCTCTGCTGCTTCAAAAGGACCTTCTACTGCAAGGTCCGTTCGTCTATCAAGACTTACCGCATCTACGTTTGATGGCATGGCGGTTGAAAGGGAGATCTTAGCCCGAAAAGGCCTTCCCGCCAAGGTTATCTCGACTATGGTCCAGGTTAGGAAGGTGGTCACATCTAAGCATTACCACCGCATCTGTAAGAATTATGTCTCCTGGTGTGAGAGTCGACAGTGCTCCACTGTAGATTTTCATCTGGGCAGGTTCTTGCTCTTCCTGCAAGCCAGTGTGGGTATGGACCTTCGTTTAGGATCCATTAAGGTCCAGATCTTGGCCCTGTCTATTTTCTTCCAGAAACAGTTCGCTGTTCTTCCGGAAGTACAGACATTCTTGAAATGAGTCTTTCGGATTCAGCCACCCTTTATGCCTCCCACGGCACTGTGGGATCTCAATTTGGTCCTGAATTTTCTCCAATATTGATGGTTTGAACCATTACACCAGGTGGACATGAAATACTTGACTTGGAAGACTGTTATGTTGTTGGCCTTGGCCTCAGTGAGGCGTGTTTCAGAATTGGGGGCCTTATCCTGTAAGAGCCCTTATCTGGTGTTTCACGAGGATAGAGCGGAGCTCAGGACTCGTCCGCAGTTTCTGCCTAAGGTTGTGTCGGCATTTCACATCAACCAGCCGATAATGTGTTGTCTGACAAGTCATTTCCTCAAAATCCTTGGATGTTGTTTGGGCTTTGAAGGTGTATGTCAATAGAACTGCTAGTTACCGGAAATCTGATTCACTGTTTGTTCTCTATGACGCTACGAATTTTGTCTGTCCTGCTTCGAAACAGTAGATTGCTCATTGGATCCAGATGACTATCCAACATGCTTACTCTTCGGCAGTCTTGCTGCTGCCGAATTCTGTTCGGGCCCACTCCACAAGGTCGGTGGATTCTTCCTGGGCGGCTGCCCGTGGTGTTTCAGCTTTGCAGTTGTGCCGAGCTGATACTTGGTCTGGTTCGAACACTTTTATAAAGTTATACAGGTTCGGTACCTGGGCTACTGAGGACCTTCAGTTTGGTCGCTCGGTTTTGCAGGGGTCTAAATACTCTCCCTCTTGTTCTGGGCGCTTTTGGACATCCCCATGGTAACTATTACCATTCCAGTATCCCTAGGATGTTAGAGAAAATAGGAATTTGATACCTACCGGTAATTCCTTTCTCCTAGTCTGTAGGGGATACTGGGGCCCCGCCTCTGTGCTTCAAATTTTCCTGCAAGAGTTGTTCTTGTGTGTTTATTGTTTGGGTCTGCTGATGCTGTCCCTGTTTTCAAGTTGTGGTTAGCGTTGCTTTCCTCTTGTTATGTTGTGTGCTGGTTCGTATCTCGCCACTTTTTCTTATCTGTTTTCCTCCTCTCAAAGTATGTCCGTGTCCTCGGGAAGAGTTTTCCTAGACTGAGTCTGCAGGAGGGGCATAGAGGAGAGGAGCCAGCACACTGAAGAATTTTTAAAGTGCCATGGCTCCAATGGACCCATCTATATAACTATTACCATCCCAGTATCCCCTACAGACTAGGAGAAAATGAATTACCGGTAGGTATCAAATTCCTATTAACCAGGAGAACCAACAGGTGACCAATATCTGGTGTAGGCTCATTTGGCGGAGGGTACACACACTTGTCCAATGTTGGACAAACCTGTTGGTTGGAAGTCAACACTATCAAGGACTGGACAAGTGTGTACCCAGTTTAACACTGCTTTTAGCCTAAACACTCACTAGTATTATGCTGAACACCAAACTCAGGGCCTTAGTCAGAGTTCTTAGCAAACCAAAAAAGCACACTAATGGGCCAAACCATGTTGCACTGCAGGTGGGGTAGATGTACAGTAACGTGCAGAGAGATTTAGATTTGGGTGGGGCTTGTTCAAACTGAAAACTAAATTGCAGTTTAAAAATAAAGCAGCCTGTATTTACCCTGCACACAAAAAGCAATATAACCCACCCAAATCGAAATCTCTCTGCACATGAGATGGCGATGGTGTAGCATTAGAGTAGGTCAGGAGGTCATCCTGATGGATAAGTGGAAGACCAAAACACCAAATAGATCTAGAATAAGGAGACTTTTAGCAACCTGCAGTTACAGTTGTTGATCGTGAAATTCTTAGATTGAGGCACTGTTGTACCAGAGAAAAAGAAAACATTAATCAGTTCTTAAAGGAGCACAACGTATTTAAAATGTACAGATATGCCTGTATACATATGAGGCTAATATAATATGTAAAAATGAAAAGTACATAGCATTTTGGCGTAGGTTAGTCTACATCAAGAAATTGTAATATATATACATTAACATAATAGTTGCCGCCATACTGCGGTTATGTTTTCCAATATAATAGTGCCCCTGTGACTAAATCAAGAAACATTTAGATCCTTCTTACGTTTCCTTGTAGGATGCATACTAATTGTTATTAGTTACTGTGGCAGTATAATATAATGTATTTCTTGGCTGGAGACATTTTTTCTCATTTTCAGCTGATCAAGTATTTAGCAATATGTGGTATAGGAGCAGGCATTAGCAAAGATTATAGCTTACGTGATCATTCATTATATGTGTGTGTTTTACATGGAGGAAATGTATACATTAATTGGTTATTGTAATATATAACACATTCTTTTGATTTCTCTCAAGTTCCCAAACAGCAGCCCATGTGGAAGCACGTGCAGAACCAGAGAAGCGTCCATCACAACAAGTAAATAATGGCAGTGAAGTTGATGAATCTGTTAAGGAAGGTGAGTTTATATTGCGGTGGATTGTTTTATAAAGAATCCTCGCCATCTTTTAACAAATTACAATTCAATATGTTAATATTATATATGATTCTTATATAGTGATCTCATAAATTGAAAGTGTTTAGGCTAAAATAGACTAGAACATTTTTTTGATTTGGATTATCGCAGATTCAGCCATCCTTAGTTGGCTGTTGATGGGTTATTTATATTTTTTTAGCAGATTATATAATACGTTGTGCTTCTCCTGCTTTAAGGTGAAAGTTAGGGTTCAGGTTATTTTTAGGCAGAGGCATATAATTTTTAAAAAAATTAAAGGAAATTAAATTGTATACTGCTGAACCCTACAGAAAAGACTGCCCATTTTATGAATTTGAATTCCCCCGCCTACTCTCTGACACAGACATCTTGCTGCAACAGAGATTACTAATTTTTCCTTGGTTGCCGAAGAGATATTCCAAGAAGATTAGAAATATTTGGCTACTTTTTATATATGGTGATTTGCACAACTGGGCATTGTGACAGTATATATCCCTGATTTGAATTTCTCCCCCCCCCCCTAATATGTATCACTACTTCTTACATATGATGGTTACTAACTGATTTGCATATTTTGATGTTTGTTTGTTTGTTTTAATCCCCTGACCAGAAACCACGAGAACCTCAGCCACACTGGGTGATGCCCAGGAAAGTATAGCAGCCACATTGGGTGACGTCCAGGAAAGTATAGCAGCTACATTGGATGAAGACCAGGCAAATATATCAGCCACACTGGGTGATGCCCAGGAAAGTATAGCTACCCCACAGTGTTCTTCTGCGGAAACGGGAATATTAGCAGACTCTTCCAGTGTTGGATCTGGTGACGGTACCGTGTGCAGTGTGACTTTGAATGGTGAACCTGAAGAAGCTATGACACAGGATGAAACTTTGACACAAGATAACAGGTATTGTTCTGTGATGTGATAACATTTGTTTAACCACTTAACTGGCTAATATTTTTTCCAAAAACGCCTAATTTGTTTTTATGGGTTTTTTTTTTTTATGACTGAATTAGGTTAAGAATATTTATTTGAATCCTATACGATTTTAAAATGTAAAGAAAAAAAATCTTTACAAACATCGATGGCTGATCTAACGGACCATCGCAAAAAAATCTCTTCCAGCAGCCCTATTAGATGCAACTGTCAGGGAAAGCTCAGCCTGGTGTGGTCATAGCTGATGTGATCTTACCAGGCAAGTGGTAAACATAAAGGGTACCTTATTAAAGAGTTATAAACCAAAACTCCATTGAGCATTCAAAAAGGTGATAGAGAACACTATTTAAAACGCCAGGCATGTGTTTATTAATTTATCATGCAGTATACACTACCAATCAAAGTTTTGTAACACCCCCATTTTTCTAGTTTTTATTGCAGTTCTAGCAGTTCAGTGAATAACCTGAAATGCTACAAAGGTAAGCAGTAAACTGCTAGAGCGTAACAAAAAAAAAATTGGGGTTAGCAAGGCCTCTTTCAGGGAAAAAGTAATGGGTAAAGACCTTACAGCTCTTCTCCCGAAAAGAAAAAGAGGCTTGCCTCGACCATGGAGCACTGCCAGTGGACTACTGAAGAAGGTCTTATTTTTTTATGGTCTGATAAAATCTTTGGTTCATTACAGAGATTTTAGATTTTTTGCTAGTACCTGCTGGTGTGAATAATGCCAAAATGTAAAAGGACATTTTTCTCTTACGTCCTAGAGGATACTGCGGTCCACATTAGTACCATGGGATATAGACTGATCCACTAGGAACCTTGGGCACTTTAAGAAATCAATAGTGTGCACTGGCTCCTCCCTCTATGCCCCTACTACCAGACTCAGTTTAGAAAATGTACCCGGAGGAGCCGGTCACGCTTAGGGAAGCTTCTGAAGAGTTTTCTGCATTTATTTTCTGTTCGTTTTCAGGCAAGTCTGGTTGGCATCAGACTGCCTGCTTCGCGGGACTTAGTGGGGGGAACGGCCCAACCTCCTTTAGGGTTAATGGTCCCATTCCCCGCTGACAGGATATAGCTCCTGAGGGACCTATTCACAAGCCCCACCACGGCGAGCGTACGGTCCCGCAGCACGCCGCCACCCCTAACAAAGCCAGAAGTAAGAAGAGTGGCGAGTAGGTGGCCGGCGTTCTGGTCAGCGGGTCGCTGGCTGAAATGGCGGCATCAGGGTGTGGAGCGCAGCGCTGACATGCAGGCTGCGTCTCCAAGCTCAGTACATCATGCTATTTGTGTGTGTGTTCCGCTGTGAGGGGCGAGCTGAGCTTTTTTCCACTGTACCCTACACTGGCAAACAGCTTACAGGGGTTCTAACCCGCTGTAAGCCTTACAGACACCTCAGCCAGTAAAAAAAAAACTGGAAGCCAGTCGCCGTTACGGGGCGGGGCTTCACTATGAGCGGATCCAGCGGCTCACCAGTGCCATTTTCCCTCTGCAGCTTACACTGACAGGACTCACAGGGAAGCTCAGCTCCTCTACAAAGACTCCACGTCTCCTCAGCGGTACCAGGGGGTCTTAGTAAGGGGAAGGAGCGGTGTTAAAATACTAAGCCCTACAAAGGAGCTTAGTCTGCGACCCAGCTGAGTTTGACTTAGCTAGATGGGCACGGTGTGGCTTTCTCCATCTTCTCTGTCTCCCTGCGGGCTCTGTGTGGGTTTACTGTGTTTTTACCTCTTCTGTGTGTGTTTGTCCCTTCACATTGCAATGTCAAAGGAGTGTGTTTGCTGCACAGCGGAGTCTCTATTCTCCCCGGAGAAATCACACATAAGATAGTACACATTCTCAGGCTAGTGGGTCCGAACCCGCATGGTTAGATTCCCTTAAAGGGATGATCTCAAATATTTCTAATATGTTATCACATAATAAGAAAGAGACTCAATACTTAAGACAGTCTGTGGATGACCTGATGACTAGAAATTCAGTTCCTATTCTAGCGTCAAAGACCCCTGCCATTTGTCCACAAAAGCGTACTCTGGCCCAGATCCTGCAGGCTGACACTGATGATGACGTATCAGACACAGAGGAGGGTGAAGTGGAATCGAGTGGGGGGGGATGCAGCCCTGTCACAAGGAATACAGGCCCTGATAGAAGCTATTAGAGAAGTCCTGCACATTCCTGACAAGGTGGCGGAGGTGGATGAGGAATCTTATTTTAATGTAAAAAAGGAATCCTCTGCTACTTTTCCTTCATCTAAGGAGTTAAATTTCCTGTTTCCAGAAATTTGGGTTAATCTGGATAAGAAGTTTCAGATCCCTAAAAGGTTACTCACATCCTTCCCGTTTCCTCAGGAGGATAGGAAAATGTGGGAAAATCCACCGAATTATTGACTCATTGGTGTCTCGGTTGTCACGTAAGATTGTGTTACCTGTCCCTGGGACAGCCTCCTTAAAGGACACGGCTGACCGCAAAATTGAGATCGCTCTGAAATCCCTGTACACGGCAGCTGGGGTGGCCCATAGACCCACTATTGCTTGTGCGTGGATCACTAGGGCCATTGCAAAATGGTCAGGTAATCTAATTGATGGGCTAGATTCCTTATCCAGGGGGGAGATTGTTTTACTCCTACAGCATATACAGGACTCTGCTAATTTTATGGTGGAGGCCATAAAAGAAATTGGTTTGCTCAACGCACGCGTCACTGCCTTGGCAGTGTCAGCACGCAGGGGCTTGTGGCTGCGCCAGTGGACTGCGGATTCTAGGAAAGGCCCTTTTTGGAGATGAACTGGATACGTGGATATCCAAGGCTACGGCAGGTAAGTCTACATACCTTCCTTACGCATCTCCCCCAGCTAGGAAAACATACTCTGCTCCAACTCTGCTTTCCTTTCGGACAGCGGAGGCCGTTTAAGGCATTTCAGTCACATCTGGGCAACATCATGCCAGGATCTCTGGGTCAAAGATCTTATTGCCCAGGGCAGACTGGAGTTTCAGGAACTCCCACCTCACCGATTCTTAAAATCAGGCTTGCCAGCTTCTCAAGACGCAAGTATGACTTCACAGGCAGCAATTCAAAAACTGGTACAGACTCTGGTCCATTTCAGTTGCAAAACAAGGGTTATTATTCCAACCTGTTTGTAGTACCGAAACCGGACGGTTCGGTAAGGCCCATTTTAAGCCTCAAGACACTGAACCCATATTTACGGGTGTTCAAATTGAAGATGGAGTCTCTGAGAGCGGTGATCTCCGGTCTGGAGGAAGGGGAATTCTTGGTGTGTCTGGATATCAAGGTTGCGTACCTTCATATCCCAATCTGGCCGCCTCATCAGGCTTGTCTGAGGTTTGCATTACAGGACTGTCTCACTACCGGTTCCAGGCCCTGCCATTTGGCCTCTCCACGGCGCCGAGGGTGTTCACCAAGGTAAAGGCAGAGATGATGTTTCTCCTCCGCAAAAAGGGAGTGAACATTATCCCGTACCTGGATGATCTGCTGATAAAAGCACCATCCAGGGAGCGGTTGTTGGACAACATTGCCCTCTCAACTCGACGACTACGGGATCACGAGTGGAATCTGAACCTACCAAAATCTCACCTGGAACCAACACGGAGGCTTCCGTTCCTGGGGATGATACTGGATACGGAGGTACAGCAGGCATTCCATCCATTGGAAAAGGCATTGGTAATCCAGTCAATGGTGTGGGACGTTCTAAAACCGACCCGGATATCAGTGCATCTATGCATTCGCCTCCTGTGGAAGATGGTAGCATCTTAGGAGGCACTGCAGTACAGAAGGTTTCACGCAAGTCCCTTCCAGCTGGATCTGTTGGACAAATGGTCTGGATCGCATCTTCACATGCACCAGAGGATCCGTCTGTCGCCAAAAGCCAGGATTTCTCTTCTGTGGTGGCTTCAGACTTCTCACCTGACCGAGGGCCGAAGGTTCGTGATTCAAAATTGGATTCTGCAAACCACAGACGCAAGCCTCAGAGGTTGGGGAGCAGTCACCTAAGGGGAACAGTTCCAAGGAAATTGGTCAAGTCAGGAAACCATCCTTCAAACCAACATTCTGGAACTAAGGGCCATATACAATGCCCTTCTACAGGCATCACATCAGGTTCAGTCGGACAATGTGACTGCGGTAACATACATAAACCGACAGGGAGGAACGAAGAGCAGAGCAGCAATGTCAGAGGTGACAAGAATTCTCCTCTGAGCAGAAAGAAACGCTGTAACGTTGTCAGCGGTCTTCATTTCGGGAGTAGACAACTGGGAAGCAGACTTCCCCAGCAGTCACGACCTCCATCCAGGAGAGTGGGGCCTTCACCCGGAGGTGTTTGTGTGCTTGACACGTCGGTGGGGAATGCCACAAATCGACATGATGGCCTCTCGTCTCAACAAGAAGCTCAAGCGGTTTTGTTCCAGGTCGAGAGACCCACAAGCAGTGGCGCTGGACGCTCTGGTGACTCCATGGGTCTATCAGATGGTGTACGTGTTTCCACCACTTCAATTCCAAAAATTCTCAAAAGAATAAAAAGGGAAAAGGTTCAAACAATTCTCATTGCTCCGGACTGGCCACGAAGGGCCTGGTACGCGGATCTACTGGAGATGCTCCTAGAGGACCCGTGGCCTCTAGCTCTTCGCGAGGATCTTCTACAACAGGGGCCGTTCGTCTGTTAAGACTTACCACGGCTACGTTTGACGGCATGGAGGTTGAGCATCAAATTCTAGCCCGGAAAGGGTTATTCCAACCTTGATCCAAGCCGGAAAGGGGGTAACGTCAAAACCTTACCACCGTATTTTGGAAAAAATACGTCTCTTGGTGTGAGAACAGAAAATTTCCTGCGGTGGACTTTCAACTGGGACGTTTTCTCCTTTTTCTGCAGTCAGGTGTGGATGTGGGCCTATGTTTGGTCTCCTTTAAAGTCCAGATTTCGCCCTTATCCATTTTCTTCCAGAAACAATTGGCTTCTCTTCCTGAGGTTCAGACATTTTTGAAGCGGGTTCTGCACATCCAGCCGCCTTTGTGCCTCCTACGGCACCTTGGAATCTCAACGTGGTGTTGCAGTTCCTGCAATCGGAATGGTTTGAGCCTTTACAGGACGTTGACGTAAAGTTTGTTATGTGGAAGACCGTCACACTGTTGTCCTTGGCTTCAGCAAAACGTGTGTTGGAGCTGGGGGCGTTCATGAAGATAGAGCTGAACTCAGAACTCGTCAGCAATATCTTCCTAAGGTGGTGTCTGCGTTTCACATCATCCAACCTATTGTGCTTTCGGTTACCAACACCGTTGCTACTTCAAAGTTCTTGGATGTTGTGAGGGCTTTGAAGATCTATGTGAAGCGGACAGTTCGTCACAGAAAATCTGACTCGCTGTTTGTTCTCTATGATCCCAATAAAATTGGGTGTCCTGCTTCAAAGCAGTCTATTGCTCGCTGGATCAGGCTTACTATCCAGCATGCTTATTCTACGGCAGGCTTGCCGGTTCCCAGATCTGTACAGGCCGACTCTGCAAGGTCGGTGGGTTCTTCCTGGGCGGCTGCCCGGGGTGTCTCGGCTTTACAGCTCTGCCCAGCAGCTACTTGGTCAGGTTCGAACACGTTTGCGAAGTTCTACAAGTTCGATACTTTGTCCTCTGAGACCTTCAGTTTGGTCAATCAGTTCTGCAGGAACCTCAGCACTCTCCCACCTGGTTTGGGAGCTTTGGTACATCCCCATGATACTAATGTGGACTCCCAGTATCCTCTAGGATGTAAGAGAAAATAGGATTTTAATGACCTAACGGTAAATCCTTTTCTCGTACTGGGCGCCCGCCCAGTGCTTCGTGATTTCCTGCACTGTTACTTGGTTAAGTATTGTTGCTAGACTGAGTCTGGGAGGAGGGACATAGAGGGAGGAGCCAGCATACACTATTGATTTCTTAAAGTGCCCAAGGCTCCTGGTGGACCCGTCTATACCCCATGGTACTAATGTGGACCCCAGTATTCTCTACGGACTACGAGAAAAGGATTTACCAGTAGGTAATTAAAATCCTATTATTGTAATAGCAGAACATGGGATGTTTACTTTTACAAGCATTGCCCTTTTAGATTTTATGAGTAAACATACTGCTTTTACAAGCCTGGGGCTTAGTAAATAAACTCCTGTGACACCAACTGCCAGACAAGTAGGAGGAATCTTGATGGTCTAGGGCTCTCTTGCTGGAATCCGAGTTGGCAACTTGCACAGGGTAACTGGCACCCTGAACCAGGAGAGATACCACAGCATTTTGCTGGGCCCTGTTACATCATTACCGGAGTGGTGATATTAATAGTGAGACAGTGTTTGGAGCATAATTATTTTAAAGATTTTTAAATAAATATGTTACGTTTATGATCCCATCCGTCTGTTTTTAATACAGTGTATGAAACGAGTAACAGCAGCGCTGGTATACTACTTTTCT
Organism: Pseudophryne corroboree; assembly: GCF_028390025.1. Lineage (NCBI taxonomy): Eukaryota > Metazoa > Chordata > Amphibia > Anura > Myobatrachidae > Pseudophryne > Pseudophryne corroboree. The sequence continues at coordinate 140,551,330 of NC_086453.1, forward strand.
CTTGCAATTCTATGCTCTCGGGGTTTGACACCCTTTTACCAGCTGCTATTGGTTCCTTTTTCTCCCCTACCTACAGTAGTTCAGGCATTTCCAACCTCTGTCCTCAAGGCACACTAACAGTGCAGGTTTTAGTGATATCCAGGCTTCAGCACAGATGGTTAAATCAAAATAACTGAGCTATTAACCCGTGGTCAAGCATGGATATCACTAAAATAGCATTGTACCGGGCCTCAAGATTTCTGTTGCTGGCCCTGGCAGGTATGCATCCTGTATATCCAGGGATGCCATATAGTCTCCGGGTTCCATAGCCAGTACAATTGTGCTCAGCGTTTCCATACGAAACCTGGACACTCACAAACTTGTTCAGAGATTTGAGTTTGAGTATAGGCCGGAAGGACCCATTGGGTTTCGGGACTAGAAACGTTTTTCAGCGCTGCCCAGTGCACCAATGACCTGCTGCTGCAGGCACCAACTCAAAACTGACCTCTCAGTACCTGGATGCGGGGTTATAGAGGAGGCCCCAATGCATCCTGGGACAGCCTAAAGCTTTAGCCTGTTGGTGCCTCTGGATCAAGATCCACTCTACACCCCAATGTGTACCCTGCTGCAGAAGATACACTGGCCTGGTTTTACCATCTTTTTCCAAGCAGCACATGTAAGGTTCATCCAGTCTTTTCTTTCTACCTAGCTCTAATGCTCTATGTATAAACAGCTGCACAGGGTCCCTTCTCGTATGTAATCTATAAGCAGTTACGTGACATACACAGTAATCACAGTACTCCTTGGTAGCATTGTCACTATTATTGTGTTATTACACAGAACTGCACAGCAGCACTTCATTGGGTCATCTGTAATTTTTCAATCTTAAACAGCATTGAATCCAAGAACACATTCTTCAGTTTATAGTTGTGCTGTCAACTATGTATGTATTATCAGCCGGCTTAATGATTAGGCTTAGGGGTTTAGCACCCCATTCATGCATAGCATACAACATGTATACTTACATTGGGTAGAACTCTCAGTTTTTACTTGTATGCTACCAGTCAGCACTCCCATGTTTCCTGTTTTTATTACAATTTCTGCAGTATAATGTCTCAATGTGCTCTGATATGAAAGCACCAAACTAACAATTAGAAAAAAATAAAATCACTGAATCATTTTGATTAACAAAATGTAATCAAAATGTTTGACTCCTGAAAGTAGCCACCTTTTGCAGATATACTGCCAAACACACTGAAATCAAGTACTGTATAATTGACATTCTTTCCAACACTGTTACAGAAGTTCTCACAAACATAGAATGTGACGTCAGATAAGAATCATTTGGCCCATCTACGCTTCACTTTACAGGTGGCATTGTTTTTATCCTTTTGCCTAGATTATCCAAAACCAGCTTGATGGGGTATAAGTCTGGAGACTTTGCTGGTTTTTCCATAAACTATTATTTTCCTTTGAGGAAGGTAAACATAGCCTGGGGCTATCTTGCTGTAAATAAACCACTTGACCCACTAGGTCAGGCATTCCTAACCTGGGTCCTCAAGTCACACTAACGGTCCAGGTTTCTCTAACGTCCTAGTGGATGCTGGGGACTCCGTAAGGACCATGGGGAATAGACGGGCTCCGCAGGAGACTGGGCACTCTAAGAAAGATTTAGTACTACTGGTGTGCACTGGCTCCTCCCTCTATGCCCCTCCTCCAGACCTCCGTTAGAATCTGTGCTCGGCCAGAGCTGGGTGCTTTTAGTGGGCTCTCCTGAGCTTGCTAATAAGAAAGTATTTTAGTTAGGTTTTTTATTTTCAGAGAGCTTCTGCTGGCAACAAACTCTCTGCTACGAGGGACTTAGGGGAGAGAAGCAAACCTACTAACTGATGCTAGGTTGCGCTTCTTAGGCTACTGGACACCGTTAGCTCCAGAGGGTTCGAACACAGGATCTTAACCTTGGTCGTCCGTTCCCGGAGCCGCGCCGCCGTCCCCCTCGCAGAGCCAGAAGACAGAAGCCGGCAGAAGCAAGAAGACATCGAAATCGGCGGCAGAAGACTCCTGTCTTCACATGAGGTAGCGCACAGTACTGCAGCTGTGCGCCATTGCTCCCACACTAACCCACACACTCCGGTCACTGTAGGGTGCAGGGCGCGGGGGGAAGGGCGCCCTGGGCAGCAATTAAGTACCTCCTGGCAAAAGCAGCATATATACAGTTGGACACTGTTATATGCATGAGCACCCGCCATTAATTTTACACAAAATCGCGGGAGAAGCCCGCCGCTGAGGGAGCGGCGCCTTCTTCTTCAGCACTCACCAGCGCCATTTTCTCTCCACAGCTCCGCTGAGAGGAAGCTCCCCAGGCCCTCCCCTGCACGATAGAGAGGGGTGTAAAAGAGAGGGGGGTGCACATAAATTTGGCGTAAAAACAATATATACAGCAGCTACTGGGTTAACACTAAGTTACTGTGTGATTCCTGGGTCATATAGCGCTGGGGTGTGTGCTGGCATACTCTCTCTCTGTCTCTCCAAAGGGCCTTGTGGGGGAACTGTCTTCAAATAGAGCATCCCCTGTGTGTGTGGTGTGTCGGTACGTGTGTGTCGACATGTCTGAGGTAAAAGGCTCCCCTAAGGAGGAGATAGAGCAAATATGTGTGTGAGAGGGTGTCTCCGTCGACAACGCCGACACCTGTTTGGATATGTGTAAGTGCTGAGGTGAATTTATTGCACAAATGATTAAAGAACAGACAGGAAATCTACCCATGTCTGTCCCTGTGTCACAGAGACCTTCAAAATCTCACAATGTTCACTATCCAAAATAATAAACACTGATAACGACAGGGAGTTTGACTCCAGTGTCGACTACGATAATGCAAAGTTACAGCCAAGATGGCTGAAAGGTATTCAATATATGATTATTGTAATAAAAGATGATTTGCATATCACTGATGACTCATTTGTCCCTGACACAAGGGTACACATGTTAAGGGGAAGAAAGCTGAGGTAAATTTCCCTCCTCTCATGAGGAAAAAGAGCGGGAATCTCCAGACAAGAGACTGCAGCTTCCCACAAAAAATTCTCAGGCAGTATCCTTTCCCCACTAGGGCCAGGATGTGTTGGGAATCTTCCCCTAGGGTGTCCTGTTTGCACAGAAGGTAGCACTAGCTATTCTCAGGGATCCTGCAGATAGCGTGCACATTCTAGTATACTACTCAGACCGGCGATTGTGTCGGCATGGGTTTATAGCGCTGTGGCAGCGTGGACAGGTACCTTATCAGCAGAGATTGAGACCCTAGTATGCATATACATATATATGTATATATAGAGATATATATATATATATATATATATATATATATATATATATATTAAAGATGCTGTCTTAAGTGATAGATAGATATATATATATATATATATATATAGATATATATAGATATATATAGATATATATATATAAAAAATGCCCAAAGAGATATGAGTATACTGGGTCCTAGAGTCAAAGCTATGTCGATTTCTGCTTGACGTGTCCTGTAGAATATGCAATGGACAGATGATGCCGACTTAAGAGGCATGTGGAAGGCTGAGGATTGTGTGGAGAAGGGTTCTCGGAACTGGTCTACACAGCTATAGCTGGTAATTCTGATATTTTGCCTTATATTCCTGCACAGCCTAGGAAAGCACGACATTATCAAATGCAGCCTTTCGAATAAAGAAACAAGAAAGTCCGAGGTGCGTCCTTTCTTGCCAGAGGCGGGGGCACAGGAAAGAAGCTGCACAACACAGCTAGTTCCCAGGAACAGAAGTCCTCCCCGGCCTCTACAAAAAGCCACCGCAAGGCAGAGCTAGGCCCGGTGGGGGCACGCCTTCGTCAGTTCAGCCACAAGTGGGTTCACTCCCTGTTAGATCCCTTGGCAATAGATATTGTGTCTCAGGGATACAAGCTGGACTTTGAGAAGATACCCCCTCACCGACGGCCCTGCCGGCTTCCCCCCATGAGAGGGAAACAGTGTTAACTGCAATTCATAAATTGTATCTTCAACAGGTGGTGGTCAAGTTTCCCCTCCTTCAACAAGGAGGGGGTTATTATTCGACCATGTTGTAGTCCCGAAACCAGACGGTTCGGTCGGACCCATATTGAATTTAAAATCCCTGAACATATACCTGAAAGGGTTCAAGTTCAAGATGGAATCGCTAAGAGCGGTTATTGCAAGCCTGAAAGGGGGAGATTTTATGGTGACTCGGGACATAAAGGATGCATACCTTCATGTCCCCATTTATCCACCTCATCAGGCGTACCTCGGAATTGCGGTACGGGATGGTCATTACCAATTTCAGACGTTGCCGTTTGGTCTCTACACGGCCTTGAGAATATTCACCAAGGTAATGGCGGAAATGATGGTGCTCCTGCGGAAGCAAGGTGTCACTATTATCACGTACTTGGACGATCTCCTCATAAAAGCGAGATCAAGAGAGCAGTTGCTGAACAGCGTATCACTTTCTCTGGAAGTGAAACGGCAACACGGCTGGATTCTATATATTCCAAAGTCGCAGTTGGTTCTTACAGCTCATCTGCCTCTCCTAGGCATGATCCTAGACACAGACCAGAAAAGGGTTTATCTCCCGATAGAGAGAGCTCAGAAGCTCGTGACACTGGTCAGGAATCTATTAAAACCAAAACAGGTGTCAGTGCATCACTGCACTCGAGTCCTGGGAAGGAGAGTGGCATCATTCGAGGCCATTCCCTTCGGCAGGTTCCATGCGAGGACCTTCCAATGGGACTTACTGGACAAGTGGTCCGGATCACATCTTCGGATGCATCGGTTAATCACCCTATCCCCCAGAGCCAGGGTGTCTCTCCTGTGGTGACTGCAGAGTGCTCACCTTCTCGAAGGTCGCAGATTCGGCATTCAGGACTGGGTCCTGGTGACCACGGATGCAAGCCTCCGAGGGTGGGGGGCAGTCACACAGGGAAGAAATTTCCAAGGGCTGTGGTCAAGGCAGGAGACTTGCCATCACATCAATATCCTGGAACTAAGGGCCATATACAACGCCCTAAGTCAAGCGGAGACCCTGCTTCGCGACCAACCGGTTCTGATCCAGTCAGACCGCAGTGGCTCATGTAAACCGCCAAGGCGGCACAAGGAGCAGGGTGGCGATGGTAGAAGCCACCAGAATTCTTTGCTGGGCGGAGAATCACGTAAGCGCACTGTCAGCAGTGTTCATTCCGAGAGTGGACAACTGGGAAGCAGACTTCCTCAGCAGGCACGACCTCCACCCGGGAGAGTGGGGACTTCATCAGGAAGTCTTCACGCAGATTGCAAATCGATGGGAACTGCCACAGGTGGACATGATGGCGTCCCGCCTCAACAAAAGCTAAAAACGTATTGCGCCAGGTCAAGGGACCCTCAGGCGATAGCTGTGGACGAACTAGTAACACCTATGTGTTTTCTCCTCTTCCTCTCATACCAAAGGTGCTGAGAATTGTAAGAAAAAGAGGAGTGAGAACAATACTCATTGTTCCGGATTGGCCAAGAAAGACTTGGTACCCGGAACTGCAAGAAATGCTCACAGAGGACCCATGGCCTCTGCCTCTCATACAGGACCTGTTGCAACAAGGGCCCTGTCTGTTTCAAGACTTACCGCGGCTGCGTTTGACGGCATGGCGGTTGAACGCCGGATCCTAGCGGAAAAAGGCATTCCGGATGAAGTTATTCCTACGCTGATAAAGCCTAGGAAGGACGTGACAGCAAAGCATTATCACCGTATATGGCGAAAATATGTTGCTTGGTGTGAGGCCAGGAAGGCCCCTACAGAGGAATTCCAGCTGGGTCGATTCCTGCACTTCCTACAGTCAGGTGCGACTATGGGCCTAAAATTAGGGTCAATAAAGGTCCAGATTTCGGCCCTATCCATTTTCTTTCAAAAAGAACTGGCTTCACTGCCTGAGGTTCAGACGTTTGTTAAGGGAGTGCTGCATATTCAGCCCCCTTTTGTGCCACCGGTGGCACCTTGGGATCTTAACGTGGTGTTGGGTTTCCTGAAATCCCACTGGTTTGAGCCACTTAAGACTGTGGAGCTAAAGTATCTCACGTGGAAAGTGGTCATGCTGTTGGCCTTAGCTTCGGCTAGGCGTGTGTCAGAAGTGGCGGCTTTGTCATGTAAAAGCCCCTATCTGGTTTTCCATATGGACAGGGCAGAATTGCGGACTCGTCCGCAATTTCTGCCAAAGGTGGTGTCATCTTTTCATTTGAACCAACCTATTGTGGTGCCTGCGGCTACTTGTGACTTGGAGGATTCCAAGCTGTTTGACGTAGTCCGGGCTTTGAAGATTTAGGTAACCAGAACGGCTGGAGTCAGGAAGACTGACTCGCTGTTTATCCTGTATGCATCTAACAAGCTGGGTGCTCCTGCTTCAAAGCAAACTATTGCTCGCTGGATCTGTAACACGATTCAGCAGGCTCATTCTGCAGCTGGATTGCCGCATCCAAAATCAGTGAAAGCCCATTCCACAAGGAAGGTGGGCTCTTCTTGGTCGGCTGCCCGAGGGGTCTCGGCATTACAGCTTTGCCGAGCTGCTACTTGGTCGGGTTCAAACACCTTTGCAAAATTCTACAAGTTTGATACCCTGGCTGAGGAGGACCTTGTGTTTGCCCATTCGGTGCTGCAGAGTCATCCGCACTCTCCCGCCCGTTTGGGAGCTTTGGTATAATCCCCATGGTCCTTACGGAGTCCCCAGCATCCACTAGGACGTTAGAGAAAATAAGATTTTACTCACCGGTAAATCTATTTCTCGTAGTCCGTAGTGGATGCTGGGCGCCCGTCCCAAGTGCGGACTATCTGCAATACGTGTATATAGTTATTGCTTACTAAAGGGTTATGTTATGTTGGCATCCATTGGTTGGTGCTCTGTTTGTTCATACTGTTAACTGGGTAAGTTTATCACAAGTTATACGGTGTGATTGGTGTGGCTGGTATGAGTCTTACCCTGGGTTCCAAAATCCTTTCCTTGTAATGTCAGCTCTTCCGGGCACAGTTTCCTTAAATGAGGTCTGGAGGAGGGGCATAGAGGGATGAGCCAGTGCACACCAGTAGTACTAAATCTTTCTTAGAGTGCCCAGTCTCCTGCGGAGCCCGGCTATTCCCCATGGTCCTTACGGAGTCCCCAGCATCCACTACGGACTACGAGAAATAGATTTACCGGTGAGTAAAATCTTATTTTCTGGGGCCCCCTCAGATCTCAGATTTTATATATATATATATATATAAATATATATATATATCACATTGTATGATTTTTAAACAATTTACTTGTATATTCTTGTGGAAAATAAATATTTGGACACCTACCAAGCAGCAAGATTTCTGGCTCTCACAGACCTGTTGCTTCTTTAAGAAGCTCTTCTATCCTCCACTCGTTACCTGTATTAATGGCACCTGTTTGAACTGGTTATCTGTATAAAAGACACCTGTCCACACCCTCAAACAGTCAGACTGTTACCTCTCCACCATGGCCAAGACCAGAGAGCTGTCTAAGGACACCAGAGACAAAATTGTAGAGCTGCATAAGGCTGGGATGAGCTACTCAACAATAGGCAAGCAGCTTGGTGAAAAGAGATCAACTGTTGGCGCAATTATTAAAAAAATGGAAGAAATACAAGATCACTGACAATCTCCCACGACCTGGGGCTCCATGCAAGATCTCACCTTGTGGGGTATCAGTGATCTTGAGAAAAGTGAGGAATCAGCCCAGAACTACACGGGGGACCTGGTCAATGACTTCAAGAGAGCTGGGTTACAGTCACAAAGGTTACCATTAGTAACACACTACGTCGTCATGTATTGAAATCCTGCAACGCCCAAAAGATCCCCCTGCTTAAGCCAGCACATGTCCAGGCCTGTCTAAAGTTTGCCAGTGACCATCTGGATGATCCAGAGGAGGATTGGTAGAATGTAATGTGGTCAGATGAGAGCAAAATCGAACTTTTTGGTATAAACTCCACTCGCCGTGTTTGGAGGGAGTAAAATGATGAATGGCATCCCAAGAACACCATACCCACTGTGAAGCATGGGGGTAGAAACATCATGCTTTGAGGCTGCTTTTCTGCAAAGGGGACAGGACGACTGATCCGTATTAAGGAGAGGTTGAATGGGGCCATGTATAGTGAGATTTTGGGCAAAAACCTCCCTCCCTAAGTAAGAGCATTGAAGATGGAACGTGGCTGGGTCTTCCAACATGACAATGACCCCAAACACACTTCCCGGGCAACTAAGGAGTGGCTCCATAAGAAGCATTTCAAGGTCCTGGAGTGGCCTAGCCAGTCTCCAGATCTCAACCCAATAGAAAATCTGTGGAGGAAGTTGAAAGTCCGTGTTGCCCGGCGACCGCCCCAAAACATGACCGATCTAGAGAAGATCTGCATGGAAGAGTGGGCCAAAATACCTGCTACAGTGTGTGCAAACCTGGTCAAGAACTGCAGGAAACGTTTGACCTCTGTATTTGCCAACCGAGGTTATATTACAAAGTATTGCGTTAAACTTTTTGATTGTCCAAATATTTATTTTCCACAAGAATATACAAATAAACTGTTTAAAAATCATACAATGTGGTTTCCTGGGTTTTTTTTTTTTTTTTTTCAGATTCTGTCTCTCACAGTTGAAGTGTACCTATGATGGAAATTACAGACCTCTCTCATCTTTTTAAGTGGGTCAACTTGCACAAACGGTGGCTGTCCAAATACTTTTTTGCCCCTGTGTGTGTGTGTGTGTGTGTGTGTGTGTGTGTGTGTGTAATATATACACAATGTAATTTAAGAAACTGAAAATAATAAATATATATATACATTTTTTTTATACACATACATAAATCTGTATACCTCTTGTTCTCCCCCCACAAACACCGCAGTCTTTATCTCCCTCTTTCCTTCCTCCCACACACCCCACAGTCCATCTCTCCCCAATGACTCCATGCTGCATTCCCAGCTCCCCCATCCCAAATCCTGTATCCCCTCACCAATCTTACCCTGGGGAGAGACTCGCATGCACTGCACTCCCCAGTATCCAGACCCGAACACCGCACAGCATCTACCATGTGGTCCTCACATCCCACCAGAAGAGGCATGGGAATCCTGGCCAGTGTAGCTGCTGCCATGTCCTGTAAATGCCTGCAACAGAGCTGGACCCGAACATATTCTCGCCACACAGTCAAAGTGTGTGAGATGCTCCTGTCACTCTCAGGCTGAGCCCACACTGCCTACACTACAGCTCACTGTCCTATTTGGACAAGACTGCTCACATCCCTGCCAGGCACTAAGTGGCATATCATTGGGGCCCAGTACAGGTGTCCCCTTTGGCCTCCCCTGTCGCCGGCCCTGATACCTGCATATACCTATTGCCATCTCACATCAGCAGTTTCTGCGGTCTGCTATTTGCAACCTCCACTATCAATTCCAGGCTCTGCCATTTGGATTGACTATGGCTCCCTGGATCTTCACCAAGGTCATGGCCGTGATGACGGCCCATCTCCGTCGTCAGGGTGTCAGAATCCTGCCGTATCTGGACGAACTGCTGATTCTGGCAACTTCCCACAATGTCCTCCTCAGTCATCTGCAACTGACGTTAACCTTCCTGCAAGCTCACGGGTGGCTTATCTATTGGAAGAAGTCCTCGCTGGTCCCAGCTCAGAGCATGGTGCACCTGGAGGCACTTCTGGACACACACAGTCAGCGGCTGTTTCTGTCTCCCAGAAAAAGAACCTGAAGCTTCAGGACAGGATAAGATGCTTCCTTTGTCGCCCCAAAGTACTTGGCCTGCTGGTGTCGGCATTTGACTTGGTAAAGTACGCTCAAATTAATTTTCACCCTCTACAGATGTTGATCCTTCCCAAGTGGGACAGCCTACCTCATCGGATCAGATCTCACATGATCACTTTAACTCCGGAGGTTCATCTAGTGGCTAAAGGACCAGCAATTAAGCAGGGGCCATCCCTTCTGGATCTTCAACTGGGTCCTGCTGACAATGGACGCCAGTCTGAGGGGTTGGGGTACGGTTTGGAACAGCACTCTTTTCAGGGTCGCTGGACAAAGGAGGAATCACTCCTCCCAATAAACATAGCACATTCTTGCGCTGAGGGCGGTGTTCAATCTCTTGCCCTGCCTCTGGAACAGAACAGGCCTATTCAAGTATGGTCAGACAACGCCACCACGGTGGCATACATAAACCATCAAGGTGGTACTCGAAGCTGCTTGGCAATGATGGCAATGTCAAAAATCCTTCGCTGGGTGGAACGCCATCTGCCAGCAATATCTGCAATGTTCATTCCGGTTGTCCCTAAACTGGGAAGCAGACTTCCTCAGTTGCCAGGACGTGCACGCCGGAGATTGGAGCCTTAATCCAGAAGCCTTTCAACTCCTAGTGGACAGATGGGGTCTACCAGATATAGACCTGATGGCGTCTCAACACAATTACAAGGTTCTCGGACCAGGGGTCCTCAGGCAGCGTTTGTGGATGCACTGGCAATTCCATGGAACTTTTGGCTGCCCTACGTGTTCCCTCCAGTGTCACCTCTGCCCAGGGTCCTACGGAAGTTCAAACGAGGAGGATCGCTACTTCTAATCGCTCCAGCATGGCCCAGATGGCATTGGTTCTCAGACCTGCAGGGTCTGTCGACTGTTTGTCCGCTTCCACTTCCTCAGCGCCCAGACCTCCTCGTACAGGGCCCTTGTGTCTACCCAGACCTGGCCATACTGGCTTTGACAGCGTGGCTCTTGAAGCATCCCTCCTGAGGGCCAAAGGTTTTTCTGAGGCGGTTATTCAGACTATGTTGAAAGGCCGCAAACCGGCCTCTGCCCGGATTTATTACAGGGTTTGGAATTCTTACTTCACCTGGTGTGCTGATAAGAATTATGATGCATGTAGATTCAGAACGTCCAGAATTCTGGCCTTTCTGCAATGAGGCCTTGACTTAGGCTTCCCTCAAGGTTCACAAATCTGCCTTGTCAGTATGGTTTCAGAGAAAAATTGCGTCTGTACCTGACATTCATACTTTCACTCAGGGTGTCCTTCGGACTGAGCCTCCCTATGTGCTTCCTGTGGCTCCATGGGATCTGACTGTTGTACTGAATGCCCTGCAAAAGTTTCCATTTGAACCTCTTGAGTCGGTGGACATTAAATGGCTCACAGCCAAGATCCTTTTCTTGCTGGCTATTGCCTCTGCAAGATGGGTGTCTGCATTAGGCGCCTTGTCCTGTTGTCTACCCTTTCTGATATTTCACTGTGACCGGGCAGTTCTACGAACTTGACCGGGTTATTTAGCTAAGGTGGTGTCATCTTTTCATCTTAAATGGCTCACAGCCAGGGTCCTGTTCTTGCTGGCTATTGCCTCTGCAAGATGGGTGTCGGCATTAGGCGCCTTGTCCTGTTATCCATCCTTTCTGATATTTCACCGTGACCGGCAGTTCTACTAACTTGACCGGGTTAATTACCTAAGGTGGTGTCATCTTTTCATCTTAACCAAGAGATTGTAGTTCCAGCCTTTATCTCTTCGGACTTGTCTCCCAACGAACGCTCTTTGGATGTGGTTAGGGCTCTCCGTATCTATGTGGAGAGAACTGCCTCCAACAGGAGGTCATATACCCTTTTTGTCCTGTTTGGTTTCCACAATTGTGGCTGACCTGCAAATAAGCAAACCTTGGCCAGGTGGATTACAATGGCGATTGCACAAGCTTATGTGCAGGCTGGACTCCCAGCTTCTGCTGCTATTAAAGCCCATTCTACTCGTTCTGTTGGACCTTCTTGTGCGGCCCGCCGTGGCATGTCCCCAGAACAATTGTGCGGCTACGTGGTACTCAATGAACACATTTCTTAGGTTTTATGCCTTTGTTACCTTTTCCTCCCAGGATGCTTCCTTTGGATGCCGGATTCTCATATCCGCTATGGCGCCTCCCATCTTTTGAGGAACTGCTGTAGGACATCCCCGATGTTTCCCTCTGGAATCCAATGTACCCTGCTGCAGAAAAGTAGTGTTATGGTAGACTTACATGGTTAACACTCTTCCTGCAAGGTACATTGGGTTCCACAGGGCGCTCACCCCAACTTAGCTTCTTTAAGTTTGTATGGCATTAGCCGCTGGTACCTTCTCCTGTCGTGAGAATGTGGTTCTATGTTACTAACATCTACCTTCTCTCTTTCCTGTTCCTGCATTGGACTGGTTAACGAAACTGAGCTCTCAGTGCCTGGAGGCGGGGTTATAGAGGAGGCCCCAATGCATCCTTGAACAGCCTAAAGCTTTAGCCTATTGGTGCCTCTGGATCAAGATCCACTCTACACCCCAATTTCTCTAACGTCCTAGTGGATGCTGGGGACTCCGTAAGGACCATGGGGAATAGACAGGCTCCGCAGGAGACATGGGCACTTTAAGATGGAATTTAGATTCTGGTGTGCTCTGGCTCCTCCCTCTATGTCCCTCCTCCAGACCTCAGTTTGAATCTGTGCCCGGACGAGCTGGGTGCTGTTTAGTGAGCTCTCCTGAGCTTGCTATAAGAAAGTATTTTGTTAAGTTTTTTTTTATTTTCAGGGAGCTCTGCTGGCAACAGACTCCCTGCATCGTGGGACTGAGGGGAGAGAAGCAGCCCTACTCTCTGCAGATAGGTCCTGCTTCTTAGGCTACTGGACACCATTAGCTCCAGAGGGATCGTACACAGGATCTCACCCTTTGTCGTCCGATCCCGGAGCCGCGCCACCGTCCCCCTCGCAGAGCCGGAAGACAGAAGCCGGGGGAAAGAAGCAAGAAGACTTCGAAATCGGCGGCAGAAGACTCCAGTCTAAACATGAGGTAGCGCACAGCACTGCAGCTGTGCGCCATTGCTCCCACACTACACCCACATACTCCGGTCACTGTAAGGGTGCAGGGCGCAGGGGGGGGCGCCCTGGGCAGCAATTAGAGACCTCTTTGACAAAGGTTTGCATATATACAGTTGGGCACTGTATATATGTATGAGCCCCCGCCAAAATTGTACATGAAAGCGGGACAGAAGCCCGCCGTCGAGGGGGCGGGGCTTCTTCCTCAGCACTCACCAGCGCCATGTTTTTTCTCCACAGTACCGCTGAGAGGAAGCTCCCCAGCCTCTCCCCTGCAGTTACACGGTAGAAGAGGGTAAAAAGAGAGGGGGGGCACATAATTAGGCGCAAAAATCAATATAAACAGCAGCTACTGGGTTAACATAAAGTTACTGTGTTATTCCTGGGTTAATAGCGCTGGGGTGTGTGCTGGCATACTCTCTCTCTGTCTCTCCAAAGGGCCTTATGGGGGAATTGTCTTCAGATGAGCATTCCCTGAGTGTGTGGTGTGTCGGTACGTGTGTGTCGACATGTCTGAGGTAAAAGGCTCCCCTAAGGAGGAGATGGAGCAAATGTGTGTGAGAGGGTGTCTCCGTCGACAACGCCGACACCTGTTTGGATATGTGTAATTAAGTGCTTAGGTGAATTTATTGCACAAAAGATTAGAGAACAGACAGGAAATCTACCCATGTCTGTCCCTATGTCGCAGAGACCTTCAGAGTCTCTCAATGCTCAAAAATAATAGACACTGATATCGACACGGAGTCTGACTCCAGTGTCGACTACGATAATGCAAAGTTACAGCCAAAATGACAGAAAAGTATTCAATATATGATTATTGTAATAAAAGATGATTTGCATATCACTGATGACTCATCTGTCCCTGACACAAGGGTACACATGTTTAAGGGGAAGAAAGCTGAGGTAAATTTCCCTCCTCTCATGATGAAAAAGAGCGGGAATCTCCAGACAAGAGACTGCAGTTTCCCACAAAGAATTCTCAGGGAGTATCCTTTCCCCACTAGGGCCAGGATACGATGGGAATCTTCCCCTAGGGTGTCACGTTTGCCCAAAAGGTAGCCCTGACGTAACAGCTATTCTCAGGGATCCTGCAGATAGCGTGCACATTCTGGTACACTACTCAGACCGGCGATTGTGTCGGCATGGGTTTATAGCGCTGTGGCAGCGTGGACAGGTACCTTATCAACAGAGATTGAGACCCTAGTATGTATATATATATATATATATATATATAGAGAGAGAGAGAGAGATATATAGAGATATATGTATATATAGAGATATATATATTAAAGATGCTGTCTTAAGAGATATATATATATAAAACATGCCCAAAGAGACATGAGTCTACTGGGTCCTAGAGTCAAAGCTATGTCTATTTCTGCTTGACGTGTCCTGTAGAATATGCAATGGACAGATGATGCCGACTTAAGAGGCATATGGAAGGCTGAGGATTGTGTGGAGAAGGGTTCTCGGACCTGGTCTCCACAGCTATAGCTGGTAATTCTGATATTTTGCCTTATATTACTGCACAGCCTAGGAAAGCACGACATTATCAAATGCAGCCTTTCGAACAAAGAAACAAGAAAATCCGAGGTGCGTCCTTTCTTGCCAGAGGTGGGGGCAGGGGAAAGAAGCTGCACAACACAGCTAGTTCCCAGGAACAGAAGTCCTCCCCGGCCTCTACAAAATCCACCGCATGTCGCTGGGGCTCCACAGGCGGAGCTAGGCCCGGTGGGGGCACGCCTTCGTAAGTTCAGCCACAAGAGGGTTCACTCCCTGTTAGATCCCTGGGCGATAGATATTGTGTCTCAGGGATACAAGCTGGACTTTGAGGAGATGCCCCCTCACCGACGGCCCTGCCGGCTTCCCCCCACGAGAGGGAAACAGTGTTAACTGCAATTCACAAATTGTATCTTCAACAGGTGGTGGTCAAGGTTCCCCTCCTTCAACAAGGAGGGGGTTATTATTCGACCATGTTGTAGTCCCGAAACCAGACGGTTCGGTCAGACCCATATTGAATTTAAAATCCCTGAACATATACCTGAAAGGGTTCAAGTTCAAGATGGAATCGCTAAGAGCGGTATTGCAAGCCTGAAAGGGGGAGATTTTTTGGTGACTCTGGACATAAAGGATGCATACCTTCATGTCCCCATTTATCCACCTCATCAGGCGTACCTCAGAATTGCGGTACGGGATTGTCATTACCAATTTCAGACGTTGCCGTTTGGTCTCTCCACGGCCCCGAGAATATTCACCAAGGTAATGGCGGAAATGATGGTGCTCCTGCGGAAGCAAGGTGTCACTATTATCACGTACTTGGACGATCTCCCCATAAAAGCGAGATCAAGAGAGCAGTTGCTGAACAGCGTATCACTTTCTCTGGAAGTGTAACGGCAACACGGTTGGATTCTATATATTCCAAAGTCGCAGTTGGTTCCTACAGCTCATCTGCCTCTCCTAGGCATGATCCTAGACACAGACCAGAAAAGGGTTTATCTCCTGATAGAGAGAGCTCAGGAGCTCATTACACTGGTCAGGAATCTATTAAAACCAAAACAGGTGTCAGTGCATCACTGCACTCGAGTCCTGGGAAGGATGGTGGCTTCATACGAGGCCATTCCCTTCGGCAGGTTCCATGCGAGGACCTTCCAATGGGACTTACTGGACAAGTGGTCCGGATCACATCTTAAGATGCATCGGTTAATCACCCTATCCCCCAGGGTGTCTCTCCTGTGGTGGCTGCAGAGAGCTCACCTTCTCGAAGGTCGCAGATTCGGCATTCAGGACTGGGTCCTGGTGACCACGGATGCAAGCCACCGAGGGTGGGGGGCAGTCACACAGGGAAGAAATTTCCAACAACTTCCTGAAACTAAGGGCCATATACAACACCCTATGTCAAGCGGAGTCCCTGCTTCGCGACCAACCGGTTCTGATTCAGTCAGACAACATCACCGCAGTGGCTCATGTAAACCGCCAAGGCGGCACAAGGAGCAGGGTGGCGATGGTAGAAGCCACCAGAATTCTTCCCTGGACGGAGAATCACGTAAGCGCACTGTCAGCAGTGTTCATTACGGAAGTGGACAACTAGGAAGCAGACTTCCTCAGCAGGCACGACCTCCACCCGGGAGAGTGGGGACTTCATCAAGAAGTCTTCACGCAGATTGCAAGTCGGTGGGAACTGCCATAGGTGGACATGATGGCAACCCGCCTCAACAAAAAGCTGCAGAGATATTGCGCCAGGTCAAGAGACCCTCAGGCGATAGCTGTGGACGCACTGGTGACACCGTGGGTGTTCCAGCCGCTCTATGTATTTCCTCCTCTTCCTCTCATACCCAAGGTGTTGAGAATCATAAGAAAAAGAGGAGTGAGAACAATACTCATTGTTCCGGATTGGCCAAGAAGGACTTGGTATCCAGATCTGTAAGAAATGCTCACAGAGGACCCGTGGCCTCTGCCTCTAACACAGGACTTGTGCAACAGGGGCCCTGTCTGTTCCAAGACTTACCGCGGCTGCGTTTGAAGGCATGGCGGTTGAACGGCGGATCCTAGCAGAAAAAGGCATTCCGGATGAGGTCATTCCTATGCTGATAGAGGCTAGGAAGGATGTGACGGCTCAACATTATCACCGTATATGGCGAAAATATGTGGCTTGGTGTGAGGCCAGGAATGCCCCTACGGAGGAATTCCAGCTGGGCCGTTTCCTTAACTTCCTACAGTCGGGAGTGACTTTGGGCCTTAAATTGGGTTCCATTAAGGTTCAGATTTCGGCCTTATCCATTTTCTTTCAAAAAGAACTGGCTTCTCTGCCTGAAGTTCAGACGTTTGTAAAGGGAGTGCTGCATGTTCAGCCCCCTTTTGTGCCTCCAGTGGCACCTTGGGATCTTAACGTGGTGTTGAGTTTCCTGAAATCACACTGGTTGGAACCACTCAAAACGGTAGAAGTAAAATATCTCACGTGGAAGGTGGTCATGCTATTAGCCTTGGCTTCGGCTAGGCGTGTGTCAGAATTGGCGGCTTTGTCACATAAAAGCCCTTATCTGGTTTTCCATGCGGATAGAGCAGAATTGCGGACCCGCCCACAATTTCTGCCGAAAGTGGTTTCATCCTTTCATATAAACCAACCTATTGTGGTTCCTGTGGCTACTACTGACTTGGGGGATTCCGAGTCACTGGATGTGGTCGGGGCTTTGAAGGTTTATGTAGCCAGAACGGCTAAGGTCAGGGAAACAGAATCTTTGTTTATCCTGTATGCTTCCAACAAGCTTGGGGCGCCTGCTTCAAAGCAAACTATTGCTCGCTGGATCTGTAACACGATTCAGCAGGCTCATTTTGCGGCTGGGTTGCCGCTGCCTAAATCAGTTAAGGCCCATTCCTCAAGGAAGGTGGGCTCTTCTTGGGCGGCTGCCCGAGGGGTCTCGGCATTACAGCTTTTGCCGAGCGGCTACTTGGTCAGGTTCAAACACCTTTGCAAAGTTCTACAAGTTTGATACCCTGGCTGAGGAGGACCTTGTGTTTGCTTATTCGGTGCTGCAGAGTCATCCGCGCACTCCCGCCCGTTTGGGAGCTTTGGTATAATCCCCATGGTCCTTACAGAGTCCCCAGCATCCACTAGGACGTTAGAGAAAATAAGATTTTACTTACCGGTATATCTATTTCTCGTAGTCCGTTGGGCGCCCGTCCCAAGTGCGGACTTCTTCTGCAATGCTTGTATATAGTTATTGCTTAAATAAGGGTTATGTTATAGTTGCATCAGAGTTTATCTGATGCTCTGTGATTGTTCATACTGTTAACTGGGTAAAGTTATCACAAGTTATACGGTGTGATTGGTGTGGCTGGTATGAGTCTTACCCTGGATTCCCAAAATCCTTTCCTTGTACTGTCAGCTCTTCCGGGCACAGTTTCTCTAACTGAGGTCTGGGGGAGGGACTTAGAGAGAGGAGCCAGAGCACACCAAAATCTAAATTCTTTCTTAAAGTGCCCATGTCTCCTGCGGAGCCCGTCTATTCCCCATGGTCCTTACGGAGTCCCCAGCATCCACTACGGACTACGAGAAATAGATTTACCGGTAAGTAAAATCTTACTGTTTCTCTGTGGAACGCAATGTACCTCGCAGAAAGAGTGTTAACCATGGTAAGTCTACCAAAACACTTCTTTTTCTATGTATACGGTACTGTGCAAAAGTTTGAGGCAGGTGTGGAAAAATGCTGTAAAGTAAGAATGCTTTCAAAATAGTAGTGTTAATAGATAAAATTAAAACTATTAACAAAATGTAAACTGAATGAACAGAAGAGAAATCTACATCAAATCAATATTTGGTGTGACCACTCTTTGCCTTCCAAACAGCATCAGTTCTTCTTGGTACACTTGCACACAGTCTTTGAAGGAACTCAGCAGGCAGGTTGTTCCAAACATCTTGAAGAGCTAACCACAGATCTTCTGTGGATGTAGACTTGCTCAAATCCGTCTGTCTCTTCATGTAATCTCAGACTTGATGATGTTGAGATCAGGGCTCTGTGGGGGCCATATAATCACTTCCAGGACTCCTTGTTAAAGCAAGTACTTATATCACCATGCAATACTATCAGGGAGGTCTCTCATTGGACCCAAATCTGTGCTGCAAAAACCCTAAACCTAAATCTAGGCAACAACCCTAAACATACAGCCAATGTCATTAAGAACTATCTTCAGCATAAAGAACAAGTAGTCCTGGAAAGGATGATATTGCCCCCACAGAGCCTTAATCTTGAGCATTATCAACTCTGTCTGGGATTATATGAAGAGACAGAAGTATTTGAGCATACCTACATAAACAGAAGATCTGGGGTTAGTTCTCCAAGATGTTTGGAACAATCTTCCTGCCGAATTCCTTCAAAGACTGTGTGCAAGTGTACCTAGAAGAAAAGAGATTGGTTTGATTAAAGCCCCATATAGATGGGAGAGATGTGTGGTGAGCGAACTGCTCAGCACACATCTCTCCCGCCACTCAGCACAGCGCGATGTGTGCTGAGCGATGCGGGGGTGGACAGGGGCCACTCATTTCACCCAGCGGGTGAAAAGAGCGACGTGCTAGATTGGCCTGCATGCAGGCCAATCTAGCACCGGCGATAGCAATGTGCGGGGCCGCGCATCGTTATCGCTGAGGGGCATACACACGAGTGATCTGTGCTTAAAATCTAAGCAATCTAGTCAGATTGCTTAGATTTTAAGCATGGATCTCTCCGTGAGTACCCCCTTTAGTTTCCTAGTGGTCTATCGTTCATGCACCTTGATAAAGACTGTGTGTGTGTGTGTGTGTGTGTGTGTGTGTGTGTGTGTGTGTGTGTATGTATGTATGTATATATATATATATATATATATATATATGTATATATATAATTTTTTATTATTATTTATTTATTTTTCGAATCTTGTCCTGTAAAGTGCGTATTTAAAAAGCATCCTGGTTCCTGGAGCCTGAATATAGACAGAACGTGTTGCTGCAGTATAATTGGCTGCCATTCGCTTTCAGAATAGCTATTTTGCAACACTTGGTCACATGGAGGAAGTCTGTATGCTGTTTATCATATGGTCTATTGTTTCCGAATATCATATAAAGTGCTTCAAGCTGCTATTTGTTTTCCTGCGCCTGTACGGTTAGTAGAATTAGGGCAGGATGCTAGACACCAAGGAGGGCAGAGCTGCGCGTGTCTGAGGTGCGAAAGGGGTGTGGCCTCACAACATGCCCCCTAGGGAGGCCAATCCCGGGCCGTTTTTTCAATCCCGGGATTCGGGATTGAAAAACGATCAATCCCGGGATTCCCGGGATTGCAGTAGGGATCAGTGAAGAAGGGTGTAGGGAGCAGCGCGGGAGGGTGTAGGTAGCGGCGGGGAAGGGAGGGAGGGTGTAGGTAGCTGGGCGGGAGGGTGTAGGTAGCTGAGCGGGAGGGTGTAGGTAGCTGGGCGGGAGGGTGTAGGTAGCTGGGCGGGAGGGTGTAGGTAGCGGTGCGGAGGTTGTAGGTAGCTTGGCGGGAGGTTGTAGGTAGCGGTGCGGAGGTTGTAGGTAGCTGGGCGGGAGGGTGTAGGTAGCTGGGCGGGAGGGTGTAGGTAGCTGGGCGGGAGGGTGTACAGTAGGTAGCGGGGAGGGTTGGTAGCGGCGCGGGAGGGTGGGTGTAAGTACCACTTACTATTAGGTGGGCGCCAGCCATGGACACACTGAACGCGGCGGCATTTCAAATGAAGCGCCGGCCGCCAGCCAACCAGAGCTGGAGGACCAGCAGCCAATCAGGGAAGCGACCGCAGCAGTCGCTCCTGATTGGCTGCCGCGGCAGCTTCCCTGATTGGCTGCCGGTCCGCCAGCTCTGATTGGCTGGCGGCCGGCGCCACATTTGAAGTGCCGCCGCGTTCAGCATTCGTCTATGGCTGCCGCCCGCCTAAGTGTAAGTAGTATTACTTACACACACTCCCTCCCGCACATGCGCAGTGTAATCCCGTGAATCCCGGAATTGGATGCTCCAATCCCGGGATTCAAATCCCAGCATTTTTGGGCCCAAATCCCGGGATCCCGCCGATTCCGATCCCGGGATTGGCCTCCCTAATGCCCCCTTATCACTCTGGGGGTCTTGTCCAGCCTAGCGCTAAACATACGAACATAATTTCCCATAATCTATAAATGCACATAAACATACTAATACTAATTGCAGGTACATGTAGGGTAGTAATGCCAGCAGTGCCACCTGATACCCACATGCTGTTATGTATCCTGGGTACGCCCCCTTTCTGTGGATGCAGCCCTGCCAGTATCATGGTAACAGCACTGCAGCCAGCAGCTGGACTGTAACTGTGCTCCATGCAATGCCACATCTGCATCCATGCAGTAAGTAGGGGAGGGCAGCGAGCACATAAAGATAATGAGGCACAACGCATTTTACAATAAAATGGCTTGTGCTTCATAATTACCTTTAATCTGGCAACACTATGATCTACTATATAAAATGCCTTGTAGTATCTTTATCTGGCGGCAATATGATGTACTGTACTATATAAAATAAAAAGAGGCACAAGGCGTTTTATATAACAGAAAAAAAGTGGTGCCAGATTAAAGCAAAGGGGTATCCATTGCACTAGCACCAAAAGTTACAAACCCAGGAAACTACAGCCAGTCTGGAGTGTTGTTCACAGCAGCTGCAGGGAGAGAGAGTATGCCACTGCGGAGCTGCTCTTTGTCACCATTTTGCTGGCATGTAATAAAGGGGAACATTTACTAAGCAGTGATAAGAGCGGAGAAGTTGCTCCATCAACCAATCAGCAGCTCTGTATCATTTTATAGTATGAAAATTATAGATGTTACTTTAGTACTGATTGGTTGCCATGGGCACTTCTCCACTGGCTCCCTTCTTATCACTGCTTAGTAAATGTCCCCCTAAGTTCCTCGCTGGCCTCTCCTTTAAACTTCAGACAGACAGGAGGGCTGGGTTTGCATCAGCGGGAGTGTCAACGCCAGCCCTCCTGTCTCACCAGACCTTGCAGTGTCCAGTTAGCGATGCGGCTGCACGCAGAGGGGAGGAGCAGCAGCCGGGAATACAGTAGCTGTCAGGGAGCTGAGACAGCGAATGAACGTGTCAGTGTGTGGCTATGACAGACAGCAGTGGAAGGACAGCAGGGGGGCTGAAATCAGGTAGGGCGCAGATTGACAGCTGGAAAAGGGGCGGGGCGGCGCCCTGAAATAGAAGCCTAGCGTGAACACTAGAATACTAGCAGGGTAGTGGAGGAGTATGTGAGGGTATAGCAGTCTGTCTAATGTAGGCCTGTCCAGGAGTTTGGTTGGTTAATTGATTTGATTGTTTTGTTTTTCTTTCATCTGCTTTAATCCCAATCTTACCTCCCCTCCCTACCCCCACAGTCTGGGTATTTATTTTTCATGCATTCATTTAGAGATTTTATTTAAATGCAAAATGTATTAAAATGTATTTTGCTATTTAGAATAAATATATATATTTATTTTTTTACCATGAATGTTTATAATACATTCTCCCCATTTTTCTCCTGTGTTGCTGCAAGGAGAACATTCCCACTGTTCCATTGTAATATTTATTGTTAAGGGGTTTTTTTGTGTGTTTTTTTTTTTATTTCTTTATTTCAAACCTATTTTTTTCTAATGTTTATGTTTAGTGAGGCAAACAATAACAATAAAGATGACATCATGTAGTAGATTATTGGATACAACTGAATTATATGCTGCTTGTAAAAAAAAAAAATATTATACAACCATATTTCTGAACTACTGCATATTTTACACCATATTTAATTTTCATTTTACTTTTTTTTTTTTTTGGGGGGGGGGTAGTGAAACCCAGCAAAGTGTGAACACCTAAAGTCATAGAATCTCCCTTATTCCTATAACTGACCTGCCCATTCACTTTATTATAAAGCTTTTTAAAAAAGCAAAGAGCCCAGAATATCAGTTCATTATGTGATGCTACTGTAAGCCTGACTTGTTTTGTTCATTGTGCATTTATTACATTTTTCTTGGACCGGGGTAGATTGAGAATTTGGCTGGAGCTTCTACAATGGTCCTGAGATGCGATAGAAGATAGAAGTGCTGCCTTATCGTACTGTAGACAGGAAGTGTATGGAAGTCATGGCTGCATTCCTTTACTTATAACTGTTGATGGTGCTGGACAGAAACTGTTAAGGCATAGCAGGGGTTCATGAAGCCTTTAAGAGACAGCAGTTTTCACCATTTACACACTTCAGGAAGAATCGTTTATCCCTGAATTAACTATAGTCCTCCGCACGCTTATTCCTTTAGTACCCCTTCTTGGTTTTTTTTTTTTTACCACAGGCGTGTGCCATTCTTGGTTTGGGGAGCGTGTCCCATTCTAAAGTTTGCGGAGCGGTTCTGCTTTACAGTCAGCATTTCAGGGATGGTGGACACATAAGGAGTCACCCCTTCCCATCAATGGAACTCAAGAAAATGTATTTGGCAATGACCAGTTCTTAGTTTCTGCTACAGGGTTTTCTGGTAAAAATACAATTGATCAATGTCATGGAGATGGCATATCTAAATCACCAGGGAGGCACCAAGAGTAGCCAGTCTGTGCAGGAGAATGGGTGGAACACCGCATTCCATACAAAGCAGCACTCTTTTTTGCATATAGAAGATCTTCATCCTGCAGAATGATCCTCCACTTTGGAGGCCTTCCAAGTCCTTGTAGACAGATGGGGGTCTATCAGATGCTGACATGCGAGCTGAAAGGGTTCCCCTCTTTCACTTTTTGTTAAGCAAGACTTTTTTTCCTTCAGGATTGGGATGGATTCTGGTTTTAGCATGGGAACACTGACCGTTCAGGTCTTGGTTGTTGGTTCCAGATGACCAGACCGTCCTGCAAGGGGTGCTTCACATCCAGCCCCCCTAGGTTTTTTCTTTTGGCTCTCTGGGTCCTCAACTTGGTTATTGGAACTCTAGAGAAGGAACTATTTGAATGTGAGATTGAACAAAGAAATTTTCTTTTGGATGACTATGTTCCTCCAGGAAATTGCTTCTGCAAGTAGGGCTTCTGAACTAGGATTTTTTTTTCCCCTACCTATTCCTGATTTTTCTTCAGGACAGTGAAGTCTTGCATGTGAAACCATAATTTCAACCCAAAGTAGTTGCTAAAATTCACATTCACCAGTAGTTGTAGTTCCAGCTGTCACTCAAGATAGCAATGCGTTTGGTAAGGGACCTCTATTCCCTGGACGTGGTTAGAGCCATCTGAATCTACTGTATGTTCAGCGCACTGTGGATCATCGCCAGACAGAAGATTACTTTGTTTTATATGACTCTCCCAAAAGGGAAACCTTTTGTAAACCTCCAAGAAGACTATTGCCCAGTTATCCGCTATGCAAACACTGTAGCAGGACAGCCTGTTCCTGAACATGTTATGGCTCATGCTACTCAGTTGGAGTTTGGAATGCAGCCATCTTCTGCGTCTTCATGTATATCGAGGCAAATATAAAGGAAATGTGAATGATGTATGTGTAAGGATCAAGATATCACATTTTGGGTTCTAATAGGTTGAAGCTGCTAGTTTTCTTATGTTCCACTTTGCAGTCTTTCATTTTAAGCCACATAAATTACAAACAGATCCCACTACAATGTTTAACAAAATAATTAAAAATGAATGGAATTTTTTGTTAATTTTTAAATCTTTTTATTCAACATGTAAGTAAATCTGTGTTTGATTGTAGAGAATCCAGCCCCACGCACAGTAGTGAACAGAATAAGATCCAACAGTCTACTCTCCCAGACAGACCAACCACAGAATGTTCTCCTCCTACAGAAAATACAAAGTACGTTTAAAAGATGATTCTTTTGTTTTTCGTTGTCTATTTCTTTTTAGGGATTAAACTCAATGTAATATCCTGCAAGACATCGCCATGCTACCCGGCTGTGCGCATATCAACAACGGGTTCACTACGGCTGGCCGGCGGTCGGGCTCCCGGCGACCAGCATCCCGGCGCCGGGAGCCCGACCGCCGGCTTACCGACAGCGTGGCGAGCGCAAATGAGCCCCTTGCGGGCTCGCTGCGCTCGCCACGCTACGGGCACGGTGGCGCGCTACGCGCGCCACACTATTTTATTCTCCTTCTATGGGGGTCGTGGACCCCCACGAGGGAAAATAAGTGTCGGTATGCCGGTTGTCGGGCTCCCGGCGCCGGTATACTGAGCGCCGGGAGCCCGACAGCCGGCATACAGAAGACCACCCATCAACAACCTAAGGTAGTTCTGACATCGCAAGTTTCCCTGTGTACCTCTATAAGGTGTCAGAGAGCTTGCAATGCCGTTGGATTCTGTCTTTCCAGGAGGGCACATTCGACAACACTGACAAAATTAATCCCACCTTTATTTTGTACTTGGCACTTAGCCGATCCTCATTGTGTCTTGATTTGCCGTCATTTTATGTTTTAGAACATCAGTTTGTTTTACAATTATTTATTTTTATTATTGTTATTATTCCAGGTAAACATCATCCTCTTCCTAAGGCTTCAGAAACAGATGACTGTACATCCAAAGATCTGCATTGAGTATCCGTATGGATTGCAAAACATAAGACCAAGCCTCTGTCTCCTTACAAAGAAAGAGTGGGACAGTTGTGCAGCAGAAATCCAGAATCCATTGCATACAAGAAGAGTTTTGATTGTGAGAACAAGAGACAGACAATGATACAATTATTTTTTTTTGCACTGAAATTAATAGCTGTCAAAATTTATATAATCTCCCACACACACACACACACACACAAACACACATACATACTTTTATATATATTTATATTTATATATGAAAGTAGCAACGGTAAATAAAAAAAAATTATGAAAGTTAAATTATAAATACATTTTATTTTACTCATTTTGGACAGTGGAAGATTCCATATGGCTTAAGCACAAGAAGTCAAAACCAAATGAATTTATGTATTCTCCCCTAGGTCCATCTCCCCCCCCCCCCCACCCCAAAAGAAACAAAGACTAATTCTATGCAGATGTGCACGCAGCAATAATTGGCTGGAGGAGAGAATTTCTCCGCTATAGGATTGCTTCTGTTGGGCACAGGTGTATATTTTCCTCTGTTGCAATAGAATAATCAAACGCCTTTGATACAATGTAAACTCTTCAATGTCCCCTCTGTTTATACTGTAATCATAGGCCTCGCATACTCTGTTTGTTTTGCTTTTATAGCTTTCAGTGTGGTTACCAAAAAAAGAAGAGAAAAAAAAAAAGGACTTCAATGAAGAATCACCCATCCTAAATTGTTATATTCTCAGTAATATTAGCAGTGCCTTATTGTCCTCCCATAAACATGTGACCCATTAAAAATGTATTAGGAATGACATTACCCAGTCTATGTGTACTGTATGTTGTGCATCATAAAGAGACTGCAATTCTGCATTAATTCAGTTACCATGTTGCAGCAATTCCATCGTCTGCTCTAGAGGTTTTGTACAATTAGTAATGCTTGTCTGTCTGTGCGCTAACTAAAGGATAAATTCTGCTTTTTCCATATGTTGGGGAGCAATTAATGGCTGGTGAAAATCCCCTAACTGCATGTGGTCCAGGATGGAGGAGGAACATACTGACGGATGATTTTAGTTGTAGCAATATGCATCTAAAACTTAATGAACACAGGTGATAGTAGCAAAGTAAGGAAGGGCAAGAGGATAGGGGTCAAATGGATATTTAAATGGCTTATTTTATACACTGACCTATGATAGCCTTTAGATTCGGGGTTTCTCAAAACTGCAGCTATCCAGTGTCTCATTTGCATTAATGAAACTGGTAGCTGCCCCGCTTTATTCTACGTTGTAAGTGGAACGCAATAATTTGCATTTTCATTTCCTCAGTTGGCTATATATAGGGGTATATGCAATTGTGGTCGAATTCCCGAAATTGTCGAATTTCGGGTCATTTTCGACCCAAAAAAAAAATCGCCTATGCAATTCAGTGCTTTCCGACCAAAAATCGGACTTTCAAAATTCGACTTTTTGAAATTCGAATTTTTGCAAATTCGACTTTTCTGCAATGATATAAGTGCTGCAATTCGACCAAAGCATATTCAATTCAAGTTTGGAAATTCGACAGCAGTGCTTTTAGACAGCAAATTCGTCATTTTCAATCCGCCACACTTTGGAGGGTGAAAACAAATAAAAAAATGTTAAACATGTTTTTTTTTGTGTTTTTTTGGGGGGGAATAGCAGATCTATTTATATTAGAAGGGATTAGGTACTTTTTTTTTTTTTTTTTGGAGGCACAAATATTATTTATATATTTTTTAAAATATTATTTTTTTTTTATTTTTTTTTTATGCTGGAACGGTGAAATCATTAAAAAAAATGGCGTGGGGTCCCCCCTCCAAAGCATAACCAGCCTCGGGCTCTTCGAGCTGGTCCTGGTTCTAAAAATGCGGGGGGGAAATTGACAGGGGTTCCCCCGTATTTTTAAAACCAGCACCGGGCTCTGCGCCTGGTGCTGGTGCCAAAAATACGGGGGACAAAAAGAGTAGGGGTCCCCCGTATTTTTAACACCAGCATCGGGCTCCACTAGCTGGACAGATAATGCCACAGCCGGGGGTCACTTTTATGCCGTGCCCTGCGGCCGTGGCATCAAATATCCAACTAGTCACCCCTGGCCGGGGTACCTTGGGGGAGTGGGGACCCCTTCAATCAAGGGGTCCCCCCCCCCAGCCACCCAAGGGCCAGGGGTGAAGCCCGAGGCTGTCCCCCCCCCCATCCAATGGGCTGCGGATGGGGGGGCTGATAGCCTTTTGTGATAATAAAAAGATATTGTTTTTTCCAGCAGTACTACAAGTCCCAGCAAGCCTCCCCCGCAAGCTGGTACTTGGAGAACCACAAGTACCAGCATGCGGGAGAAAAACGGGCCCGCTGGTACCTGTAGTACTACTGGGGGAAAAATACCCAAATAAAAACAGGACACACACACCGTCGACAGTAAAACTTTATTACACACTACCGACACACACATACTTACCTATGTTCACACGCCGACATCGGTCCTCTTCTCCATGTAGAATCCACGGATACCTGAAAAAAAAGATCAATATACTCACCTCAGCCATGGTCCAGAGATAAATCCACGTACTTGTTAAAAATAAAAAAACGCAAATACCCGCTCCATAACGGACTGAAAGGGGTCCCATGCTGACACATGGGACACCTTTCCACGAATGAGACCTGTCAGTGACAGCTGTCACAGAAAGGTCTCTAAGCCAATCAGGAAGCGCAACTTCGTTGCGCTCACCTGATTGGCTGAGCGCTGTCTGTACTGTGACAGCGCATCGCACAGCTCCCTCCATTATATTCAATGGTGGGAACTTAGCGGCTAGCGGTGAGGTCACCCGCCGGTCAGCGGCTGACCGGCGGGTGACCCCACCGCTACCCGCAAAGTTCCCACCATTGAAAGTAATGGAGCGGCTTTGCGATGCGCTGTCACAGTACAGACAGCGCACAGCCAATCAGGTGAGCGCCACGGAAGTAGCGCTTCCTGATTGGCTGAAGGGACGTCAGTGACAGGAGTCACGTGATGTCCCGGCATTCGGGAGAAAGGGGTCTGATGTGAAAGCATTGGACCCCTTTCTAGTCCGGTATGGAGCGGGTTTTTGCGGTTTTTTTTTTTTAAACAAGTACGTGGATTTTACTCTCTGGACGTGGATTTATCTCTGGACGCTGGAAGGTGAGTATCATTTTTTCACAGGTACCCTCGGATCGTCGGAGACCGTGGCAGTCGGCGTGTCAACATAGGTAAGTATGTGTGTGTCGGTAGTGTGTAATAAAGTTTTACTATCAAGGTGTGTGTGTCCTGTTTTTATTTGGGTATTTTTTTCCCAGTAGTACTACAGGTACCAGCGGACCCGTTTTTCTCCCGCATGCTGGTACTTGTGGTTCTCCAAGTAGCTTGCGGGGGAGGCTTGCTGGGACTTGTAGTACTGCTGGAAAAAACAATATCTTTTTATTATCACAAAAGGCTATCAGCCCCCCCATCCGCAGCCCATTGGATGGGGGGGGACAGCCTCGGGCTTCACCCCTGGCCCTTGGGTGGCTGGGGGGGGGGGGGACCCCTTGATTGAAGGGGTCCCCACTCCCCCAGGGTACCCCGGCCAGGGGTGACTAGTTGGATATTTAATGCCACGGCCGCAGGGCACGGCATAAAAGTGACCCCCGGCTGTGGCATTATCTGCTAGTGGAGCCCGATGCTGGTGTTAAAAATACGGGGGACCCCTACTCTTTTTGTCCCCCGTATTTTTGGCACCAGGCGCAGAGCCCGGTGCTGGTTTTAAAAATACGGGGGATCCCTGGCCAATTTTTCCCCAGCATTTTTAGAACCAGGACCAGCTCGATGAGCCCGAGGCTGGTTATGCTTTGGAGGGGGGGACCCCACGCCATTTTTTTTTCGGGTTTTTCACGTTTTTTTACCGTTTTTTAAAATCGCGGCAAAATCCGCCAAATCGGCCGATTTTCGCCCGCGACTCTGGCGAATCCGTTTTTCATTGAATATGGTGAATTCCGGAAGCCACCTTCCGGGATTCACCTGTCGAATTGAGTCGAATTAAAAAACGGCGAAAATTGCCGCGAATTCGACCGCAATTGCATATACCCCATAATGTTTCTCTAAACCGTAGTGGTGCTATATATATTCGTACAGCAGCACTTTATCTGTATGATGGACTTGCAACTGGTTTACAGCTAGAGTGAGACATTTTATTCATGTATAAGCTGTGTAATAGAAATGGCATCAGCATCCATGCAAATAATCTGCAGTGTCTGCTACCACCTTAATGTAGTGCTGACTATCCATCTCCATATTTGCTAACAAATGTTACTGATCCTAGCCCCTTGTCCATATCCAGAGCCATGATCTGGGGGAGCAGTTTTCTTTCTGTACAGTGGGCCATTTAAAATATTCTACCATATATACTATTTAGTCTGAACTGAACCAATTCACAGGAAGAAATACGTTAAAATTACTCAGGTTCCAGAAGTTTTTGGTGAGATTGGAGCAAGACGTTTGAAACCCTGTTGCTGCTTACAGCCAATAAGAGAGCTGACATTGCAAAGCAGAATGCCCTCTGACCTCCTCACCCGTTGTACAGCTGTTAATACAGTATAAGGAACACATCTCCTATTAGGTCTTTTTGGGGAGGGGGTATGGACATTTTTGGAGGGGAGTGGGGAATCCAAGTTTTTCTGCTGCTTTATAAATTTCACTTGGAAACCCCCTAAATATTTAGATAATGAGCTGATGGGCAAAATACAGTAGGCACATAGTACTCTCCCATCTTTTTTCCACCATAAGCAGAATATGACCTAACATTCCTGTCTATGGGTTAAAATGCTTGTAATTCTGTGTACTAATGCTCATCTGTTATGCAAACCCCCCCCCCCATTTAAGTTTCTAGTTAGAATTTACAAACTTACACAAATGCATTTAATTTTTTTTGTGACAGTACTTGAAGCAGTTTAACCCTCTTCGGTACATTATTGAACCATCTGGCAATAAAGGGGGTTAAGCATGGATGCTAAAACAGATTTAAGTAGGTCTTTCTACCGCCATTTGTTTGGTCGACAATTTGTCATTCTGCAAAGTAAAGAGCAATCAAAACCTTCATTTTAATGTGCCTTTTGCTGACCCCTAGTGGTTAGTAAATGCAACTGATGTCTTTAGTCACTTTGTAAGGAACATCATAATGGTAGAAGAGGGAAATATACAGTAAGTGTAAGCTGTTTCTGTAAGGAACATCCAAACCGATGCCTTCCCTGGCATTTCTGTGAAGTCATTATGCCACTTAGCAGCAAGGTGGAAATGTTCGTTGTTTTGTTTTTTTAATGAAAAGCAAAATGTTTAAAAAAAAAAAATGATTTCAAATATATACAAATAATTTATATATTTCTTTTACAATTTTGAGAATATTTTAAATATGTGTCCTTTATTTTTTTTCTTTGCTGGAAAGAAAAATAAATTATACATATACTTGCTAACGGTGTATATACATTCATTTGTGTGCATGTAAAAATGGAACTTGGGGGGGGAGGAATGTATTCAAAATAACCAAAAGTATGTGTATGAATCCTTTGAACCTATTTTGAATGCATGCTACTATAATATAACCCAACATTCTTAACCCTTGCTTCAGTTGGACCAAAATGTATTATGGCTTATTGTTATATACCAGCTCATTCTGATTAAAGCAAGTTTATAGAAGGAGTATAAATGTATTTGGAATAAATGGGTTATATAGTAACATAGAATGTGCGCGCAGATAAGAATCCCTTGGCCCATCTAGTTTGCCCTAAACACAGGTACATGCACACACTAGGGTTCATTGTTTTTTGTCAGGAGCCAGTAAATCTGCCTGTATATTTTTGGAGTGTGAGAGGAAACCGGAGTACCCAGAGGAAACCCACGCAAGCACATGGAGAGTATACAAACTCACACAAATTTAGTACCATAGTGGTAATCAAACCAATGACCCTAGTGCTGTGAGGCAGTAATACTCACCATTACACCATCTGTAATGCCTTGATGTATCTAGCAGTGAAAAGAGTAAGTTGTCCATAGCAACACCAATCAGCGTAATGGTAGCATTTATCATGTACAGTATATTCTATAAAGTAATGGGTAGAAGGTAGGGAAGCCAATCCTGGGCCATTTTTTCAATCCCGGGTATCGGGATTGAAAAATGGTCAATCCCGGGATACCCAGGATTGGCTTTCAACTATTTCCGGCCATCTCCCACGCCCCTCCCCACCTGCCCCGCAGACATTAAAAAAAGTACAAACCTGCACAGCCGGTGAGGAGGAGGCGGCGGGGGAGTGCAGGGAAGCCGGGAGGAGCCGGCGGGTAAGTGTAGGGGGAGCCGGGAGGAGGCGGCGGGTGAGGAGGAGGCGGCGGCGGGGGAGTGCAGGGGAGCCGGTGGTTGAGTGCAGGGAAGCCGGGAGGAGCCGGCGGGTAAGTGTAGGGGGAGCCGGGAGGAGGCGGCGGGTGAATACCGCCGTACCTTCCTGCTCTGCGGCTGCTGACAGTGCAGCGTGACCTCACAGGCACAGGTCACGCGCAGAGGGAGCCGGGCAGCGTCTGAGCGTCCTGAGGACACTCAACGCTGATCCCTCAATCCCCGGGATTGGGGCTTCCAATCCCGGGATTGAATCCCGGCCGTTTTTGGGCCTAAATCCGATTGGCCTCCCTAGTAGAAGGTGATGGCAACTTCTCCACTGGTCCTCTTCTACTCCCCTCCCCCCCCCCACACACACACACACACACTTTTTCCACTTAAAATGACTATCCAGTCGAATTGGCATGGGTGAAAAGGGACAAAAAGCTGTAAAACGCCTGCAAATTCACTAAAACAGGTGGATCGGCTGCGAATTCGCTGATCCGCCTGTTTTTCATCAGTGCGAGAATTTCCGACAAGTCGAAAAAACGACACTTACATTGAATAGGGCGAATCTAAATTTGCCCTAAAAACGGCTAAAAGTGCAGTTTTTTCAACCTGTAGGAAATTTTAATTTAATATACCACAAAGTGTGTGGAGATAAAGTCCCAAACAAGCAGCTCTTAACTGTCATTTTAAAGTTTGTGACATGGCAGTTAGAAGCTGATTGGCTGGTACTTTATCTCTGTCCATGGCTTAGTAAATAGACCCCTTAATTTCCATCCAAGGCTTCGTAAATAGACCTTTATTTTGTCACATGTGAAGCATTTTTAACAGAGGTTCTCAAACACGGTCCTCAAGGCACCCCAACGGTACAGGTTTCAAGTTTATCCATGCTTGACCACAGGAGACTTAATCAGCACCTCATTCAATTTGATCTAACAGTCTGTGATGAGCCATGGATATACCTAAAACCTGGACTGTTGGGGTGCAATGAGGACTGCGCTTGAGAACCTCTGACTGAAGGTGCGTACACACTGGGTGATATACTGGTCATTCTATTGAACAGCCGATATATCGGGGGTCCGTCGACCAGTGTGTACCAATGATATATGTTTGAACAACGGCGTTCAGACAAATCATGTCAGCCCTGCAGCACACACAATTTCCGGTATATCTAGAGATACATTGATGCATCGTTCTGTGAGTACGGGTGGTCAGCCGACCACCTGTACACTTCCTGCAGCAGCCAATGGTGATTGACAACTCAACTGGGTGGGCGCATGTAAATGCCCACCCAGTTCGTAATGTCAGTTATGACGGATCAGGCTTTGTGTATGCACAACACACTTCCCTGAACTGCCGATAGATAGATAGATAGATAGATAGATAGATAGATATATCTGCAGATATATCAGTGTGTACCCAGCATGAGAACTTTCCTATGTGCAAAGGCGCCCCCTACTTGTCATTCCAGGGAATGAGATGGTTTCTAGCACAAATCAACAACACAATAATGATTCATTGTATTTGTATTGACAACAGTCGCAGGGAACACTGATGATCCAGGCAGGCAGCAGACTGCATTTTGTTAAAAAGCCCTTTTCTAAAATATGCAACATAATTGTGGTAGCAGAGAAAAACACACACACACACACACACACACACACACACACACGTGTTATTTAGTTCAGTTTCATTGTAAGAGACTTACCCCTCACTTTAACCCCTGAGTGTAACGAGGTGGAACAGCGTTCCACCACCACTAATGGTAGGGGGAACTAGTTCCATCACCTCCATTTCCCTGCACAGTAATTCCAACAGAAAAACCTGACCCATCACCTACATCAACAGATGTGTTACTGATGAGCTGCAGCAACCTCCCCCTTACTCGGGTCCTGGTGGCTCCATTGTCTTCCTCCATCTACAGTCCACCCCTCCTGGTACTCGCGCTGTGTCTGTTGGACAGCATTCATCCCCTCCTCAGGGCCCAGTAGCTCCCTTTTCCATCACGGCCTATGTGAGGCCATGCTGTCACCACTACTGAAGTGAAGAGGAGCAGACTCTGCATCTTGAAGACAAAATGAGAGGGGGCTGGAGTGACAATAGAAGTGGGGAAGCTGCTGGTGGGATACAGGGCATGGAGCTGCTGGAGGGACACAGGCACTGAGCTGCTGGAGTGACAGATGTGTATAAGGGGCACTACTATTGTGGGTGTTATGTGTAATAGGCACTACTCCTGTGGGCATTATGTATATAAGTGTCACTACTGTGGGCATTCTGCATATAAGTGGCACTACTGTGGGCATTTTGTGTATAAGTGGCACTACTGTGGGCATTTTGTGTATAAGTGGCACTACTATTATGGGTACCGTATATAAGGGGCACTACTGTGTAGCATAACATGTATAGAGGGTACCACTGTGTAGTGCAGTGTGCATAAAGGGCACTACTGAGTGATGTCACGTGAATAAGGTGCATTACTATGTGGTGTAATGTGAATAAAATTGTGCTACTGTGTTGTGCAATGTGAATTGAAAGTACTATTATGTGACCATGTTGCTTCTTTGCGAGATCAATGTCCCTTTATAAAGTATGGGAAGTAGGGCACCAATTTATAGTTTGCAGGGGGGTGCCGAAAATACTAGCACTGGTCCTGGCTCAGCTTAATGTGAGGAGGGGGGCTGGGTAAATGAGTCCCACCACCTCTCCAGGACCACTTTAAGCCCTGCTTACACTGTATGTATGGGTTTAGCTTTAGAGAGCAGATTAAGAAGAGCAGTGTCAATTTAGGGCTAGTAGTTAACACGGGAACTGTAAATTGAAGACGAGATATTTTGTTTTGGTATACTTCTTTCAAATAGGTAGCCCTGTGTAGAGTGTATGTACAGTATTTCATCTGTACAATTTACAATCCATTATCCCTTTTCCACATTTGTTTAGAACAGTGATTTCTAAAAAAAAAAAATTCTAATCACAGCATCCTAGAATATCAGCATTTTACCCCAGGCCACGCATTTCTTATTGAGAAATTCAGAAGAAAATATTATATGTAGGAA